>NC_041389.1:223196305-223224267 GCF_002162155.2 Triticum dicoccoides | reverse complement strand
TAAGCCCCCGAGTGAGAGGTTTGCTCTTCACTGGTAGGATTTCTATATCTTAGGCGAGCACTGGGCTGCAGCTAAGCCTCTGAGTGAGAGGTTTGCTCTTCACTCGGTAGGATTTTGACAACTTAGGCGAGCACTGGGCTGCAGCTAAGCCTCCGAGTGGAAGTCTGGCTTACCACTCGGTAGGATTTTGGTAACTTAGGCGAGTACTTGGACTGCAGCTAAGCCTCCGAGTGGAAGTCTGGCTTACCACTCGGTAGGATTTTGGTAACTTAGGCGAGTCCTTGGACTGCAGCTAAGCCTCCGAGTGGAAGTCTGGCTTACCACTCGGTAGGATTTTATTTAATCTTAGGCGAGTACTTGGACTGCAGCTAAGCCTCCGAGTGGAAGTCTGGCTTACCACTCGGTAGGATTTTATTTAATCTTAGGCGAAGCGGATTCGCAGCTAAGCCTCCGAGTGGGAGTCTGGCTCACCACTCGGTAAGGATTTTTACAAACTTAGGCGAAACGGATTCGCGACTAAGTCACCCACTGAGGGGAAAATTTTATTGGACAAAAATAAAAAGTGACAAAAATTATGGAGGAACTATGACACTATTATTTTGAAATCCATGAACTACAGGAGTACTTAATTGCAACTCATCCGAGTGATAAACTTAAGTGTAAAATGGGCGGAGTAGTTCCGCGTTCCAAGCTCGGGGCTCGTCGATATTATGTTCGGCGTTGTAAAGACGGTACGCCCCGTTGTGGAGAACTTTGGTGACGATGAAGGGTCCTTCCCAAGAAGGAGCAAGCTTGTGTGGTTTCTTCTGATCCACTCGGAGAACTAAATCTCCTTCCTGGAAGGCTCGACCCCTCACATTTCTGGCGTGGAAACGATGCAAATCTTGTTGGTAGATGGTCGATCGGATCAGAGCCATCTCCCTTTCTTCCTCTAAAAGTTCGACTGCATCTTGCCACGCTTGTTCAGCTTCTGCTTCGTTGTAGATCTCAACTCGAGGAGCATTGTGGAGAAGATCACTCGGCAAGACTGCTTCAGCTCCGTAGACCAAGAAGAATGGAGTTCTTCCGGTCGACCGATTAGGTGTGGTCCGCAGTCCCCAAAGCACCAAGGGAAGTTCGTCGACCCAAGCTCCAGCTGCATGCTTGAGATCACGCATCAGTCGGGGTTTCAATCCCTTGAGAATCATACCATTGGCTCGCTCTGCTTGTCCATTCGACTGCGGATGGGAGACTGAAGCGTAGTCGACTCGTGTGCCTTGAGAGTTGCAGAAATCCCTGAATTCCTCCGAGTCAAAGTTCGACCCATTATCCGTAATGATGCTGTGCGGGACTCCATATCTGAATATCAGTTCCCTGATGAAGCTAACAGCAGCACCGGCGTCAAGGTTCTTGATTGGTTTAGCCTCAATCCACTTGGTGAACTTGTCGACTGCCACCAGTACATGCGTGAAGCCACTTCGCCCTGTTCTCAAAGGACCGACCATGTCCAACCCCCATACTGCGAAAGGCCAAACGAGTGGAATGGTCTTCAGAGCTGATGCAGGCTTGTGCGACATATTCGAGTAGAACTGACATCCCTCGCACTTATCTACTATTTCCTTTGCCATCTCATTCGCCTTTGGCCAGTAAAATCCGGCTCGGTATGCTTTGGCCACGATGGTCCGAGAGGACGCATGATGACCATAGGTTCCCGAGTGGATATCATTAAGGATGATTCGACCTTCTTCTGGTGTTATGCACTTCTGACCAACTCCAGTCGCGCTTTCTCTATATAACTGTCCTTTGATTACGGTAAAGGCTTTAGATCGACGGACGATCTGTCGAGCCTCTTCCTCATCCTCCGGAAGCTCTTTTCTCAGGATATACACGATATACGGAACTGTCCAGTCGGGAATGACCACCAAGACCTCCATGACCAAGTCGACCACTGCTGGGACTTCAACCTCAGTCGGATCCATGGCACTCTTGGGCTGTGGAGCTTCTTCGGTGAAAGGGTCTTCTTTGATTGACGGAGTGTGTATATGCTCCAAGAACACACCACTCGGAATGGCCTCTCTCTTGGAACCTATCTTTGCTAGATCATCAGCTGCTTGATTTTTCAGTCGGGGTATATGATGAAGCTCCAACCCCTCGAACTTCTTTTCCAGCTTCCTCACCGCACTGCAGTATCCAGTCATGGCTGGGCTTCTCACGTCCCACTCCTTCATCACTTGGTTGACCACTAAATCTGAGTCGCCATAGACCATCAGGCGACGGACGCCGAGTGAAATGGCCATGCGCAATCCGTATAAGAGGGCCTCATACTCTCCCTCATTGTTGGAGGAATCAAAGTGAATCTGGAGCACATATCTGAGCTTATCTCCTCTGGGGGAAACCAGGACAACCCCAGCACCGGAACCTTTCAACATCTTAGAGCCATCAAAAAACATGGTCCAATGCTCCGAGTGAACTTCAGTCGGCTGCTGTTGTTCAATCCACTCGGCGAGGAAATCTGCTATTGCCTGGGACTTAATGGCTTTCTTTGCCTCAAACTTGATATCAAGGGGAAGAAGTTCAATCGCCCATTTAGCCACTCGACCAGTTGCATCTCTGTTGTGCAAAATCTCTGATAGTGGAGCGTCGCTGACGACTGTGATGGAATGATCAGAGAAATAATGAGCAACCTTCTTTGTGGTCATGTATATTCCATACACAAGCTTCTGATAATGAGGATATCTTTGCTTGGATGGAGTCAAGACTTCAGACAAATAATACACTGGGCGCTGAACTTTGAAAGCTTTTCCTTCTTCTTCCCGCTCGACCGTAAGCACAGTACTGACGACTTGTCCTGTGGCTGCGATATAAAGCAACAGAGGCTCTTTGCTGATTGGAGCAGCAAGCACCGGCTGGGTGGAGAGCAGAGCTTTTAGCTCGGCAAACGCTGCATCAGCTTCTGGAGTCCACTCGAACTTGTCTGCCTTCTTCATCAGTCGGTAAAGAGGCAATGCCTTTTCACCGACAGATGAATCGACTTAATGCGGCCAAGCATCCAGTAAGCTTCTGGACATCGTGCACTCGCACAGGGCGTTTCATTCGGAGAATAGTGCCGATCTTCTCTGGATTAGCGTCGATCCCTCGCTCGGAAATGAGAAAACCGAGTAACTTGCCACCAGGAACTCCGAATGTGCACTTTGATGGATTGAGCTTGATATCATACCTTCTGAGGTTGGCAAATGTTTCGGCGAGGTCAGCGAGCAGGTCGGAACCTTTTCATGACTTGACGACGATATCATCCATATACGCTTCCACATTCCGACTGATTTGAGTGAGTAGACACTTCTGAATCATTCGCATAAATGTGGCTCCGGCATTCTTGAGGCCGAATGGCATGGTGATATAGCAGAAGCACCCGAATGGAGTGATGAAAGCTGTTTTTACCTCGTCGGGTCCGTACAGACGGATCTGGTGGTACCCGGAGTAGGCGTCTAGAAAAGACAATCTCTCGCATCCCGCGGTCGAGTCAACAATTTGATCTATGTGAGGGAGAGGAAAATGATCTTTCGGGCAGGCCCGGTTGATGTGCTTGAAATCAATGCACATTCGGAGTGATTTGTCCTTCTTAGGAACCATGACGACATTAGCGAGCCACTCGGAGTGGTATATCTCTCGGATAAATCCTGCCGCCAACAGTCGAGCCACTTCCTCACCAATGGCTTTTCTCTTCTGGACGGCGGACCGCCGAAGATGCTCTTTGACTGGTTTTGCAGATGAGTCGACTCTTAGGCGATGCTCAGCCAGTCCCCTGGGAACACCTGGCATGTCAGCGGGCTTCCATGCAAAAATGTCCCAGTTCTCACGGAGGAACTGGATGAGCGCTTCTTCCTATTTCGGGTCGACTGTTGTGGAGATGTGGGTCGGAGCTGCATCAGGGTCGGTAGGGTGAATGTGAACAGGCTTCGTCTCACCGGACGACTGAAATGCAGATTCTGTGGCGGGTTTCTTGGATCGCAGCAAGTCACTCGGATCTGCGTTTTGCTTGTATTCTTCGAACTCGACCGCTGTCACCTGGGAATCAGCAATCTTTGAGCCCTTCTGAAAGCACTCTTCTGCCTTTTTCCGATCACCAGTGACAGTGATCACTCCTTTGGGGCCGGGCATCTTCAATTTGAGGTACACGTAACATGGTCGAGCCATGAACCGTGCATAAGCTGGTCTCCCCAAAATGGCATGATATGCACTCTGAAAATGCACGACCTCAAACGTCAACTTCTCTTTGCGAAAATGTTTCGAATCACCAAACACCACGTCCAGAGCTATTTGGCCGAGTGACTCGGCTTTCTTCCCTGGTATAACTCCATGAAAGCTCATGTTACTAGTGCTCAGTCGGGACATCGGAATGCCCATTCCTTTCAGTGTGTCCGCATACAACAAATTCAGCCCGTACCACCGTCCATCAGCACCTTTGTCAGTCGAGTGCCTTCGACAACTGGATCGACCACCAAAGCTTGCCTCCCAGGGGTGGCAATATGAGTCGGGTGATCAGATTGGTCGAATGTGATGGGTGTTTGGGACCATTTCAAATAATTTGCTTTTGCTGGGGTAACCATGTTCACCTCACGGTTAATGACTTTCAATCGACTCTTGCTTTCCGCATCTGCAAAGATCATCAGAGTGGAGTTGATATACGGATATTCTTCCTCACTGTCCTCCTTGCCTTCAGCCTTGTCCGACTCCTTTTCCTTGTCCTTAGACTGTTTTCCTTGAAACTGCTGGATCAGGAGTCGACATTGGCGAGTGGTATGCTTTGGGTAAATGATATTCCCCTCTTCGTCTTTCTTCGTGTGGATGTGGCACGGCATATCCATCACGTTGTTCCCTTCTTTATCTTTTACCTTCTTAGGGTTCCAGGATCCTTTTGGTTTCCCCTTAAACTTTCCCTGAGTCACGGCCAGAGCCTCTCCAGGAGCTGCCGGTTCAGCCTTCCGCTTCTGTTTCCGACTGGTGTTTCCCTTCTCCGACTGACTCGTCTTGTGCTTGCCGCTTCGGAGTCGGTCTTCTTCTTTGCCGTTGGCGTACTTGGTAGCAATTTCCATCATCCGACTCAAGGTCATGTCACCGGTTCGACCAAATTTCAAACTCAATTCTCTGTTCTTGACACCATCCTTGAAGGCGCAGACTGCCTGATGATCAGACACATTCTCCACAGTATGGTGCAAAGTGATCCACCTCTGAATATACTCCCTGAGAGTCTCATTGGTCTTCTGCACGCAGACTTGCAGCTTCGTCAATCCAGCCGGTCGCTTGCAAGTTCCTTCAAACGTTCTGACGAACACTCGGGACAGATCTTCCCAAGTGTAAATGCTGCTAGGAGGTAACTGAGTCAACCATGCTCTGGCAGAACCTTCCAACATGAGGGGCAGATGTTTCATGGCCACCTCATCATTCCCACCACCAATCTGAACCGCCACTCGGTAGTCCTCAAGCCAAGTTTCAGGCTTACACTCACCAGTGAACTTGCTGACTCCTGCTGCCAACCTGAAATTGGGAGGGATCACTGCGGCTCTGATAGCTCTGCTGAAACATTCCAAACCAGAAACATGCACTCGACTGCTCGTAGGCGCATCTCTGTCGAGTCCACCTCGATGGGCTCTGTTCCGGTCGACCAAGCCGTGCACGATAATGGATCGCGCGTCGAAGCCTGGTTCTCTGGGGTCGACTGGAACTCTTCGCCCCGCACTAAGCTGACGTCTGTCATCTTGCTGCCGAGGAGCGTAAGACCCACCTCTCCGAGGGGAATTGGGCACTCGACGCCTATCATCTCGGTCGTGTCGGTCTCCATATTGGTCTTGCCGATTCTCGCGCCCTTCACGCCGTGGAGGCGATCTGGGGCTGTGAGCCGACTGAACTGTATTTGCAGCAACGGATCGACTGTGAATTCTGTTGCGCGACTGCGACACGGCCGAATTCTGATCACCTGCTGCCCGGAGCAGATCCCTGATCTGCATCAAGCCTCTGCCAGCTTCCGACTGAGAGGGCTGGATGGACTCTGCAATACGGGTCGCAGCTACTAAATTCTGGATTGGGGTTCGATATACCTGAGTCGGCTGGAAGAGTTGACGTCGACTGGTGTCGGGAACTCGTTGCCGTGCACGCTCGTCGAGTGCTCGCTGAAGATTCTCCAGGCGAGTGCGTTCGGCCAAGTTGGCCAAACGTGCCTCCTCCAAGGCGCGAGCCTCGGGGGTTTCTCCTGCGATGGGAGTACGCAGGGAATCCACGTTCCTGCGGCGAAGTTCCTCTCTTTGTAGAGAGTCGAGTGGCTCGGGCTGGTACTCTTCGTGGTCTCGTGCGGGGTCGCCTCCGTCACCTGCCCCACCATCACGGGCGAAGCCAGGGGGACTGCGGGGCCCGTTGACCATCAGGATTTCCGCCGCTGGATCACTGCTATCGCACTCGGATGCAGTCTCTACGGAGCCAGTCGACAGATCGAACAGGCCGTAAAGAGATTCGTCGGGCTCGATTGCTGCAACTTGGGTGGTGGCCGTCTGGCGAGCCACCGCGTGCCTCACCCACCGCTGAAGCCTCGACCGGCCCGAGCGCTTGCGCTAGCGGGAGACCAGGAGGGTGGCCGATGGGGGAGTCGACCGATACGGGGTCGACGGTTGCCGTAGCAGAACACCGCGGACACATGCGCGAAAATGCGTCGCACCGCGGACGGGGAGCGCATCGACGTCGAGTGGAGCCTCCTGGAGCCAGGCGGAGTCGTCGGTGATGAAGGTGAGAGCACCGAGACGGATCTCTCGGCCCTCGACCCAAACTCCAGCAGCCACCATGATGAAAGTACTCGGAAGAATCGCAACTTCTCCACAAAATCGCTAAAACACCTGCCCCACAGTGGGCGCCAACTGTCGTGGTTCTAAGTCTGACAGTAGAGTGGGGGGTAGGTATGGAGAGGCAAGGTCCTAGCTATGGAGAGGTTGTAAGCACAAGAGATGTACGAGTTCAGGCCCTTCTCGGAGGAAGTAAAAGCCCTACGTCTCGGAGCCCGGAGGCGGTCGAGTGGATTATGTGTATATGAGTTACAGGGTGCCGAACCCCTCTACCTGTGGAGGGGGGTGGCTTATATAGAGTGCGCCAGGACCCCAGCCAGCCCACGTAGGAGAGGGTTTAAGGTGCGTTAAGTCCGGGGCGTTACTGGTAACGCCCCACATAAAGTGTCTTTACTATCATAAAGTCTACTTAATTACAGACCGTTGCAGTGCAGAGTGCCTCTTGACCTTCTGGTGGTCGAGTGAGTCTTCGTGGTCGAGTCCTTCAAGTCAGTCAAGTGAGTCCCTCGTAGGTCGACTGGAAGGTGATCTCTTCTAAGGATGTCCCTGGGCAGGGTACTTAGATCAGGTCTGTGACCCTACCCTAGGTACATGACTCCATCACGCAACACTCACACAAACACATGCACCCACGCACACATGCAACACTCACACGTACACACGCAGCCACGCACGCACGCAACATTCACACGCATACATGCACGCATGCATGCACACACCAGTACACCACACGACCAACACACACTCTCGCGCTCAAGTGCTCAACCTACACGTGCATGCGCACACATCAGGCCCTGACAAACACATACACAACCAGGTGATTCCCGCGCACGGGTTGGAGTCTTGTCGCGCCTGCGCAAATTTGTGTTTAACTGACCTTTTCCCTATGCGAACTGATAGGTGGGACCCACAAGGAACATGGTCAATTTAACTAGTCAACAAGGCGCCACGCAGACTATTTGGCCGGTCAACAGAATGCAATCTGATGCTGAACCGTGAGCAAGTGACCATATAATCACCGCAAAACGTATATAGTGACCGTAATCAGCTTATTCTTTCGGTGACCATATTACACTTTTCTCTCTATAGGCCCTCCAGAACTACATCTCTACACGTTCTCGCATGTTACATCTAACAACTATGCAATACATCACTACTACTACACTCTAACACAATAAATCATATGTGTTTTTAGTTTTACTAGATATCATATTGTTACTTAATTATTCAGTTTGCATACGTTAAAATTGCCTTTGAAATGTATGGCCAGTATCATCTACCGTGCGGGAAAAATCCCGCCCTTTCCTGTTTAATTGGGTTTGTATCGATGGATCATGCGAAACAGCAAAACTATAGTACTATACAGTACAAGTGATAGTTCACTGAGCCGTCGTGTCGTGTACTCCTCCGTCGTAAGAGTGGAGCGCTCGCTTTCATAAATCTTCTAGTCCCTTCTGCCGACTTGTGGGACATCAAGCTACCTGGTCCACGTGCCATACCGGAATACAGTGCAGAGCCGCCGGGGTGAAGCACCCCAGTCATGGCGCCGGGGTAGTAATGAGCAATGAGGCGTCAAATCACAAAGTTGCACCTTTCCCACAGTTAAGTTGGAGGGACGAAGTAACAATGCTAAAAAAAGAAGTTGGAGGGACGAAACAACCATCATTTCACTCGTTGGTGAATCTGCTTCTCCCTCATCTTCTTCAACTTAACCACGTGTTGCTTCTGCCGTTGTTCTGCCTCATGTGGGACGTGGATTGGCTTGGTAAAGCACTGACACGTGGGACCGCATGTTAGCAAACCGCCAGGACAACGTCCTCTAAAAATAAGAAGCCTCCCCCGCCATCCGCGCGGCAAAATCACCTCCTTTTTTACTAATCTTGATTCTATAATTTTTTTAGATCAATATAATTGAGATTTGTATAGATAGCACACAGGAGAAAAACCAAGTGGTACGGTTAAGGGCATCCACAATGTGTAGCCAAATGTGAAAATAGCTTTTGGCATCATGGGAACCATTGTGGACGGTCTTGCCAAAGACAAAAAGATGGAACCGAAGCTCCCTGGTTGATTGATTGAAGGAATAGAAAAATGCAACGTCTCTCCTCTTTCTCCCATGCTTGGACGCATGTAGTACAGTATAGAGCACAGAGTCCACTCCCCTGTCCCTTCTATCACAAATCACAAAGCAGTGAGGCGTCAAATCA
This sequence comes from Triticum dicoccoides, assembly GCF_002162155.2. Lineage (NCBI taxonomy): Eukaryota > Viridiplantae > Streptophyta > Magnoliopsida > Poales > Poaceae > Triticum > Triticum dicoccoides. Next base: position 223,215,254 of record NC_041389.1, on the reverse strand, counting down.
CAAAAGCACGGACAAGCAACCATCATTTCACTCTTCGTGACTCCGCTTCTCCATCGTCTTCTTCGAGAAACCATCTCACCGCACTAAGCTAGACGGACGACGCTATTGTGTACTAGTAGTACTAGTACATTTACGCGTCCTTTGGTTCAACGGACTTCCTGGATGCAAATAAGGCGGTTGTCTCGGCTTGCAAGCGGCACTTGCGAACGACTTACCGTAGTCTCCCTCAACGCCTCAATGGTGTTCTCCGTCGAGCGCACTTCACCAAACCACAACGTTCGAGATATCATCGACGTCACCGCAATGGGGAAGGAAGTCAAATATAGTTACTGCCTCCATTTTTTTGTACACAAGGCCAGTATTTCAAAATTACAGTTTGCAAAAGGCCACTAACACTAATCGAGGCAAAATTGATGGGATTTGCCTCGTACTAGCAACCAAGGACATTAATATCCCCTGCATGCATGCGGAAGTGAGAAGGTTGGTTTGCATGGTGCTGCATTAATCAAGCGATGAGGAGTGAGATGGTTAGCATTACCACTAGTACTCCTAGTACGTACGTACTTATCCTATTTGGGTCTAGGCCTTGCATTGCCATACTTCGCCACACATTTTTGCCAAGCTTGCCTAAAGTTTTCAAAATGAGAAGGAGTTACACTTGCGCACGGCTGTCGCGGTCGCACCGCACCCTCACACAGTCGCTCCTACACGCCGCGGTCGCACCGCACCCTCACACAGTCGCTCCTGCACGCCGCAAACCCAACCAAAGGAACGCACCCTCACTGACACTTGCTGTCGCATGTGAACAAACCAAACTCAGCCATCCTACCGCTGACACATAATTTTCGTTCATAGAGTATGTTTATCCAACCGCATGTTGGGGAGTATCCGTACGGCCCGTGCGATGGTCTGTTGGGGAAGAAGAAGAGGTGAGGAAGAAGGGTTAGGAGACGTAGGATATTCATCCAACCGCCTGAAATGGTAGACTAACCCAGGTCAGGCGACTTGCATAACAAATATATGTTTTTACACAGCAAAAGATCCATAAAAACAACAACATAAAGAAAAACTATCACTGCTCGCGAAATGAGACGGCCTCGTCGTCTTTGGCTGCCGGCGCGAACCAGCCGTAGCTGTCGATGTGTGTCTCTGCACCTTGGTTGTCCTCAGCCTCCAGCTACTCGTTCACACGGAGCGTGCGGGCGCTCTGCACGGACGAGAGCACAGCCCGGTTCAAATCGAGGACGTCCGATTCCGCCTGCAGGAGGGCCTCGATGGCAGCGGCATCCGTGCGCTCCGCGTCGAGTCGAGCCTCCGCCGCCCGGTTCAAGTCTAGGACGTCCGGTTCCGCCTGCAGGAGGGCGTCGACGAGAGCGGCATCCGCGCGCTCCGCTTTGAGTCGAGCCTCTGCCGCCCGGTTCAAGTCCAGGACGTCCGGTTCCACCTGCAGGAGGGCCTCGATGGCAGCGGCATCCACGCGCTCCGCCTCAAGTTGAGCCTCCGCCACCCAGTTCACATCCACGACATCCGGTTCCACCTGTAGGAGAGCCTTGATGGCAGCGGCATGCGCGTGCTCCGCGTCGAGTTGAGCCTCTGCCTCCCAGTCCTCCTTTAGTATCGCCATGTTGAACCGCTGGTCCGCCTCCACCATGGGGCACTCGGACGCCGGCACGAAGTCGATGTCCATCGTCTCATACCCATCGGGGGCCTTCTGCGTCGCGCCCTCCACCATGAACATTGGATCGGCTTCCTCCTCCTCGTAGCTTGGCTCCAGAGAACTCGGAGATTGGCCCGCTGCAAAGCGAGCTTGGGAACGGAGGTCTATGGCACCGACCGCCGCCGCGATTTCTGCGCGGTGCTCCGGCGTCAGCATCTTGTAGTAAGTGATCTTGTGGCGCACCATGGCTTTCCGGCGAACTAGGGGACGCTTGATGTGGGCTAGGGGATCGAAAGATGGGGGAATGGGGTGGAGATTAGGTGTGGTTTTAGGGCAGTGGCTGGCGTAGGCCGAGCAGCGAAGGTTATAGTGTGAATAGTGGTTCCGGTGACGACCGGTCAATCGGTTTTGACTGTACATAGCTCTTTTCGCGTTCGCGTTGCAGCCCGACACGCTGGACCCTCCACATCGCTCACCGAATGGAACGCAGTTGAGAGCAAACCAACGTCCCTCCCCCTCCCCCGCTCGCGTCATCTATTATACTACCACTCCCTTCGTTTTATGCGGAGTAAATAAAAACAGAGGGACTATACTACGGATGAGGATCCCCTGACGTGGTCGAACCCATTGAGTAACTGACATGTGGGGCCTAGCAAGCATGGGGTCCGCCAGTAAGTGACCAAAAGGGAGGGTAAGGCAGGGATACCTATGTCAGAGGATCCACTTCCACTACTACTCCCTCCTTCCATTTACTATACAGGGCCTCATGCGTTTTTCCAGGCTAACTTTGACCAAATGTTAGAGTAATAATATATGACATGCAACTTACACAAAGCATACGGTCAAATTCGTATGTGAAAGGAGTTTCCAATGATATAATTTTCACATTATACATCTCATGTACTATTAATCTTGTCAATAGTCAAATGCGGTTTTAAAAACGCATTAGAGCATGGTTAATAATATAGCCAGTCGATGGCTATGAGGGATTGCCATGTCATCTATAGCCATCATCTATTATATGCACTCATACGGTAGTGTGGGCTATAAGGTTGGCTATTTCCCGCAAAAAAAATAAGGTTGGCTATTGTATTAGTACTTTTTTCCATCTCCTCTCTATCTCTTTCTTCATATTTATTGTGTTTAACTAGGAATGCATATATAGCTAGGCTCTTGCATGAGAGCTCACTCCCCTTACTTTTTCACATCTCTCTCCTCCACATAGGCCCTATATAAATGGAAGGAGAGAGTACTACTATGAGCACTGCATACTCTAGTATAGATGTTGTCAGTACTCCACGTGTACTATTGAAAAGGGAGCTTAAAAAGTTACTATTGGACTGGCTATACATGGCGAAATCCTAGTAGGAAGAGCATGTGCAAGAACAAGAACATTCACGTGGTTGAAAACAAACTGGAAACCGTCTTGAGTACAAATCTAGGAGTACGTACGAATCTAACATTATTGATTGGGCGTTGTTGAATGTTGATACTTTTTTGATCAAAGTAGAGATACTTTTACTACACATAAAACTTATATGTAAACTAGAAAGGATAGGAGGGAGTATATTGTACGTTCAAAAACGAAACGAACATTGAATACCCTTTATATATGATTTGCGGATGCTATGATCACCAGTTCAAAATTTTGAATCCGCCTTAGGTCACGTGCCCCCACTCGTTCTCTCTCGATTTTATCTCGGGGTCCGGAGATTGATTGAAAGAGGACTAGGGTGGGTACATGCGAATGATACTCGGCAGAATGTTCAAATGAGGCATGCGGGAGGATGGACTCGACCGGAGGACGACATGATCGATGGAGAAGAGGGCTGGAGAGGAATGAGAAATAAGCAAACGCCACATGATTATACTTGAACGGCTCAAATAAACAATAAGTTGTCTCGCTTGGCCTACATAGTGAAAGGCCTAATGCACAATGCGGAGCACTAGTGCTCGAATATGGCCGGGAAAACAGGGGAACCGACATGTGGGGCACACCCGTCGGGATGACGTAGCGCAGACTAGTCCAATGAAGGAGCTGGCCCACGACCTCCTCGCCACCGACAACCGTTCATGTGGGTCGTTGGGGCCAACAACATGGCGCAGCTCCAGCACCGCCTCTGGACATGGCGACCGCGGTGAGCGACACGCTCATATCATCGCTAGACACGGTCGGTTTCAGTGTGCCGTGGGTGGCGTTAGTGTTGTGGCACGACCAACAGTATGTTTGGTTTGTGCCCAAGGTTGCCCATCAAAGCATTGGGTAGCCAAAATTTTGGTTGAGGTATTGGTTGCCCATGATTTGGCCGACATTGGCAAGAAAAATGAACTAGAGTTGGCTAGAGTTCATTGGCATGCCAAAAAAATGGCAACCATCCAAACAAAGACAAATCTTTGGGTCATGACCAAAATTTTGGTAAGGTGCACTTTGGCCACAATCCAAACACACCCCAACACCCGGCTCGTCGAGGATGCACGGGGCGCCGTGACGCGTCCGCGGAGTGGTGTAGCGCGACCAACTGCATCCTCAAGACCTAAGACCGTGCCGGGTCGTCTTGCTTTTTCAATGACATGCGGGGATCGCATGTGAGCAAAGGGCATCTCCAACGTTGCCACGACCGCAGCTGACTACCCTGGCACACCGAAACCCTCGTCCCTCGCGTCGTCGCGTGGTGCGTTCCCAACCAGCGCCAGCTGCCCGCATTCATGCCGTCCGTTTGTATGTCGTCGTTAAGAGGATTGGTGCCCGAGGAACCAACTCCGGTGACTTAATGACGCACCCCGGATGCTTGGCCTCACCGGAATGCACTACTTAAAGCGGCAACGCCCAGCTAACCTCCACACCATAGCGCATCGTCCTCCTACCTGGCACCACATCCGCCATGACCGCAAGTGCGAACGCTCTGTGGGAGAGCTTGTCTTCGGGGATGAAGCTCGAGGTCGCCGCCCTCGCTCAAGTCGCCTCTCGCGACGCAATAGCAGTGTAGCCGGACTCGGACGCGACCGCACAAGCGGTGGCCACTGAGGGAGTCCTGGATTAGGGGGTATCTGGACAGCCGGACTATATACATCGTCCGGACTATTGAAGCGTGAAGATATAAGACTCAAGACTTCGGCCCGTGTCCGGATGGGACTCTCCTTTGCGTAGGAGACAAGCTTGGCGATCCGGATATTGTGTTTCCTTCCTTGTAACCGACTCCATGTAAACCCTAGCCCTCTCCGGTGTCTATATAAACCGGAGAGGTTGGACCTTAGAAGGCCGATCACAATTACAATCATACCATCATAGGGTAGCTCTTAGGGTTTAGCCTCTACGATCTCGTGGTAGATCTACTCTTGTACTACTCATATCTTCAATATTAATCAAGCAGGTAGTAGGGTTTTACCTCCATCGAGAGGGCCCGAACCTGGGTAAACATTGTGTCCCTTGCTTCTTGTTACCATTAGCCTAAGTTGCACAGATCGGGACCCCCTACCAGAGATCCGCCGGTTTTGACACCGACATTGGTGCTTTCATTGAGAGTTCCTCTATGTCCTCGCTGCAGGGCTTGATGGCGCCTTCAATCGTCAACAACACGGTCCAGGGGGAGACTTTTCTCCCCGGACAGATCTTCGTGTTCGGCGGCTTTGCACTGCGGGCCAATTCGCTTGGCCATCTGGAGTAGATCGATGGCTACGCCCCCGGCCACCAGGTCAGGTTCGGAAACTTGAAGTACACAGCGGATATTCATGGAGACTTGATCTTTGACGGGTTCGGGCCTGCGCTAGGGGCACCGAACAGTCACGACGAGCACGGCTTAGACCTGCTGTCGGACAAAGCTCGGGATATCACCCCTGCAGTAGCCTCGGATCTAAATCCGGAGCAAGTTGTGTTGCCTAAGGATGGAGGGGTGGACCCCGCCCTGCAGGCCGCACACTCACCAGCGGTGGAGCCGAACACAGGTCTCACCTCTGGGGAAGCCTGTAACCCCGGGCCCCCGGACTCGTATCCGGTTGTTGGCTCCGGTAATGGAGTTTACCGCTGCGGACATCTTCCAGCACTCACCCTTCAGCGACATGCTGAACTCATTAAAGTCTCTCTTTGTCAGGAGGCTCTGGGCCAAACTATGTCCGGCTTGAGTGGGAAGCAGGCGACGAAGGAATTTGCTGCCCACCCACCACCCACTTCATTGCCACGGTCGATGATTTAACCGACGTGCTTGACTTCGACTCCGAAGACATCGACGGTAGGGATGACGATGCATGAGAATTACAGGAGCCACCGCTCACAGGGCGGTGGACGACCACCTCCTCATACGATAGATACATGGTGGACACTCCAAAGGAAACCAATGGTGATGAGGCAACGGAGAATAGCCCCTCAGGAGGAAAAGCAAAGCATGGGCGTCTTCGGCGCCGCTCCAAGCCCCGCCACATCAACACCGGCCCCAGAGATGAAAGCAATCCAGATGGTGCCGAAGAGGAATACAGCCCTGATCAGCCTACCTGCAAGCAGGCCGGACCGACCACGGTAGGTACTTGGAGAGGGATAACTATAAACCCCCCCTCCGAAGACGAGGTAAGCCTCCGCAATGATGAGTTCGGCGTGCCTGAAGATCCAGTGGAACAAGTTCGCTTCAAGCGACAGCTCATGGCCACGGCAAGGAGCCTGCAAAGGAAGCAAGAGCAGCTTAAAGCTGACCAAGATCTGCTAGTGGATAGGTGGACCAAGATCCTGACCACCGAAAAGTACGGACTCGACCGCCCTAACAAGGGGCATACGCGGCACAACTGGCTACCTCAACCTAAGCAGGAGAACCAAAGGCACACACCCCGACGTCCACACATCACTATGGTCCAATACAGTAAGAAGGATACACGAAGAGGCATCCTCAAGCCTCGGCGCAATGGTTATAAACGTCAAGTCAGGGAAACGGGTGCCAAGTCCAGCAACTCTCAGTCCGATCAACGGACAAAAAACAGCTCAAGCCTATCCAGCCCGAGCCACACACTCGATCAACCGTGTGAAATTCACGGTACTCCCAGAAGGACGGCAAAGCATACCAATAGAGAATGCCGAATCCTCAAAACAAAATGACCGGTCGTGTGTCGGAAACAATGAGGGAGGCATCTAGTTAAAGACCCCCAAGAACATAAAAGTACGGCCGATCGCCCCCGGTCACACTTCCACAGCAATACAATTGTCGTATCCCTAGACCTAGTAGTCCTGGGGCTTCATAATGCAAAAAGCCCCCACGGATACGAAATCATAGATAACATCTTCTAAAGGATGCCAGGTGCAAAGGCCAAGTTTATTGGCCCACCACCCTAACGGTTGTTTTCGAATCACCAAAAAATGCCACGCCAAAGAATAATTCTTCGGCACCTTCCCCTCATACGGTAATTTACCGCACGCTAACAGGACGAACCACGTTGACTAGATTCCACGTGATAAACTATCAGGCCAACACCGTGTGATATAATCACGCACACAGGCAAGGCCGGACCCCGCCCTTAGAGCGGAAATCATACAGCCGCCGAAGTAGCGAGTCGCGCATGCCTATCAAAATTTTGATATGACAGCCAACTATCCGGACACCAACTTAGGGGTCCGCGCTACTTCACGGTATAACGGTTGGGTTCACCAGGGTCCGATCAAGAACCCTAAGACCAACCACAAGAGGACATTCAGCTGCCTCCAAGCATTTTCCTTTACAAACTAACTTTGACGCAGAACAGGATTGGCGGCGTGGAATCGGCCCGAACACATAAGGGTAGGAACATGCAGGTAGAAGGCAGTTCAGATTCACTTTTGATCCACTCACAACCCCCTCCAGTCCGGACATCACAGGTTCCGCCAAAAACACCTCTTTTCATAATCATACATCGTACTCATATGCATAGACATATCATACTACTACAATGCGTAGACTTAAATAACACTTACCGGCCGTCGTTTATCGCCGATGCCTCTTTGCCAAAAAACGGCAGCCACGCTTCGTGTTACGCCCGGTTATGCCAGGGGATTCACAGTACGGCAATAAAGTCCGACCACCTTTTCGGTCGCTCGGCACCCCGAACTTATAGCATTATATGCATCAGCTCCGAATCATGTCTTGGGTCATTGGTTGGGTTTGCCCGGCTCCAATGTTTTGGTACCTTATGTTCCGTTCTATCGGCTAAGGTAGCGCTGGGAGAACTACTGTGATTGTGTCCCGGTTCTGCCGGACGAGCACCTCAGTAGAGAAAGCCAAAAACCGACTGTCATGATGCAGCGAGAGCTAGTCAGCTGTTCGAGAGGTTGTAAAATCCTTAAAGATTTATTCCGCACAATGCCATTATCAATGCAGAGTGCGACGGATCGGTCTTCTGATCAGGTGCCAATAGAGCCCCTAGTTCGGCCTTCTGAACACTAGGGGCTGCGTCGACCATACTCGAATTCCTATGGCTAAGTGAGAGTAGTAAAGCCCTATAGTCCGATTGCCTGGTTCGTGGTGAGAAACACCTCCTCAAAAGGACCCAACCATGGGATAAAGAGTGTTCATATATGTCCCGAACACCCCCGTATTTCTTACGTGGGGGCAGAAGCCGACGACTGGCCAACTCTCAGGATTTACATACAATAAACAACCGCACAGGAAGAACATATGTTCAAACAAAACAGGCAATATATGGTAAAAATGCCATTATCCCATATTACAAAAAGTGGCACGAATGCCCTCAGGGAAATATAATGTCTTTGGTACACTTATCCGCCGCAAGGCAGGCCCCCTTCAGTACACCTTCATAGTACAGCTCGGGCTTGCGGTGCTCCTTACCCTCCGGCGGCCCCTCAGTCATCAGCTTCTCCGTTTCAAGCTTCCCCCAATGCACTTTCGCACGGGCGAACGCCATGCACGAACCTTCTATACAGACTGATCGCTTGATAGCATCAAGCGGAGAACAGGCGCCCACAATCCGCTTCATGAGTCCGAAGTAACTGCTTGGAATTGGCTCCGCAGGCCACAGCCAGACAACCAAGTCCTTCATGGCTAGTTCGGCCGCCTGGTGCAGTTCGACCAGCTGCTTCAGCTGATCGATAAAAGGCACCGGATAGTTTGGCGCCAAATACTGCGACCAGAAGTTCCTCTCCGCAGACTTCTTCTCCTCGGCCTGGTAAAATAGGGCGGCATCTGATATGCTGCGAGGTAGATCCGCAAACGCCCCTGTAAAAACAAGAATTCAGCTTGGCGCTTAAGAGTTCTCCCCACTATCATGTAAAAATGGTCATGCATACAACAGGCCTTACCAGCCGCAACCTTCCGGGCATCCTGAATGTCCCGTACAGCACCTCGGGCTTCTTCTCGAGCATCTTCCGTGGCTTAGAGAGCTTGGGCGAGTTCGGATTCTTTCCCTATTAGACTGCTCCAAGCCCTCGCTTTTCTTCACAGCCTCCTAGAGCTCCGCTCAGCTGTGATGACCCTGGCCTCGTGTTTTTCACGAAGTGCCTGTTCGGCGGCAGCCTTCTCGTTGGCATCAGCCATAGCCTTCTTCAGTACCTCATATTCGGCACTCGCTCCTAGGGCATACAACAAAAATACTTTTCAATAGCACAATTACTCATTCATGCCTAATGCAAGACAATGTTTCAACATACCTTGCTTATCCTCTAATTGCTTCTTCACACGACCAAGTTCTTCCTCGGCCCGTTCCAGGCTCTGCTTCAGTTCAGACTCTTCCGCATTATGAGCGGACGTCTTCTCCGCACACGCCTGTTTTCAAACAAAGAGGTACAGGTCATTAACAAAGGATTTGATCCCCTGCCCGGCTTCCTCTCTTTCGCCGGACAGTGTATCAGGGGCTACTGCTCATATTATGACGATTCCTCAAAAGTTTCTTAGGAAACATACCTCAAAGGCCTTTATAAGGCCAAGGCAGGACTCGTTCAGCCCGCTCTTGGCGGACTGAATCTTTTCAACCACCGCACCCATGAGGGTCCAATGTTCATCGACGATAGACGCGTTCTTTAATGCTGTCGACAGACCGCCTGGCAACTCTGCTTGGGAAGAGGTTGCCGGCGGAGTAGGCAAGCCTCCCACCATCGAAGGTGGCTGCTCGCCCAATCCGGGAGCCTTAGAGGTCTCCTGGACCTTGTCCGGCTGTGGGCCGAACCCAAGATCGCCTCTGCTGTCAACACACTCAGGGGCCATCGCTCCCATGTGTTCGGCTCCAGTGATATGCCCCCCTGGTCCGGGTCCCGTTGAGACGACACCTCAGTGTCACGCTTGGACTTTGGGGAAGGGCCCTCTGGAGGCGTCTCGCTCGCCAAGGCGTCCGAGCTCAGTGAATCCTCCGATGAGGACTGTCCGGCGCGAGACCTTGCCGGGCTGTGCAAAATATGGCAACAGTTAAAACTATTATACCCAAAAACAATCCCGGACGCATATGTGTGTTCGGATTTCGTATACTTACGACTTTTCCAGGGGCTGGGCCCTGGGATCCCACTCCGGGCTGTTGTCGACAACCATGGTGGATGCCTCTGGGTGAGAACCTCTCCCCCTCTTGGGCGATTCGGCCTCCAGGGACGGGGAAGTTGCACGCTTCTTCCCACCTTCAGAGTGAGGCTCGTCCTCCTCTGCTTCCTCCTCTTCGTCTTCGGAAGAAGGAGTGTCACTGGAGTCTTTGGATTTTGCGTCTGAAGCCTCGTGGCGACGGAGGCCACTCCGGGTCTTCTTGACCTTCTTGGAGGCCTCCTTCTTTGGCGCCTCGTAAGGCGCAGGGACCAGCTGCTTCATCAGAAGAGGTCCGGCCGGTTCCTCCGGCAGCGGGCCGGACAATGTATCCGCTCCACTTTCTTTATCCATCGCTGAGGTTACGATAAAACATGATTAAAATTTCTCCCTCATGACATGCCAACTGAAGCATGGATGGACAGAGCATGGCTGTAACTTACCGGGCTTGCAGAATGGGATAATTGATACCCACGGTCCTCGGCGGAGCCCGGCCACGATTTGCCGGACTTAAAGAGCACCTTCCAGATATCCTTGTGGGAGGAATCATAGAGCTCCTAAAGGGTTTGGTGCTCGGTTGGGTCGAACTCCCACAGAGTGCAGGCCCGGCGCTGGCAAGGGAGAACCAGGCGAACTAGCATCACCTGGACTACGTCGACAAGTTTGACGTCCCTGTCAATCACGCTCTGAACGCGCGTCTGGAGCAGTGATAGCTCATCGGACGAGGACCAGTTCGGGCCCTTCTTGGGCTAGGACGTGAGCCGCAGTGGAGCTCCGGATCTGAACTCAGGAGCTGCAGCCCACTTTTTGCCACGTGGTTCAGTGATATAGAACCACTGCTGCTGCCACTCCTTGACGGAGTCGTTGAAGGCGCCCTTCGGCCAAACGGCCTTGGGCATCTTGCTCACCATGGCGCCACCGCACTCGGCGTGTTCGCCGCTCACCACCTTGGGCTTCACATTGAAAACCTTCAGCCACAGGCCGAAGTGAGGTGAAATCCGGAGAAAGGCCTCGCACACGATGATGAACGTCGAGATATTGAGAAAAGAGTTGGGGGAAAGATCATGAAAATCAATCCCATAGTAATACATGACTCGACGGACAAATGGGTGGAGGGGAAACCCGAGCCCGCAGACAAAGTGGGGAAGGAACACGACTCTCTCGTGAGGCTCTGGAGTGGGGACGACTTGTCCCACCGATGAGAGACGGTGGCCGATCTTCTTGGCCAGATACCCGGCTTCCCGGAGTTTCTTGATATCCTTCTCTCGGACGGTAGAGGCCATCCACCTGCCTCCTGCTCCGGATCCGTACATCTTTGGAAAACCTCTCTTTGATGGAAAAGAAGAGTGCTTGGGCATTAGGGCTCGAACAGAAGGGAATGAGCTAGCGGAAAGAGAAGGCGTGGGTAAAGAGAGAGAGACCTTATCTCTTTATAAGGGTGGTAAATGCTTTTTGCGCCTCCCCACTTGCCTGGTCGAACCCGTTAGCCTCCCGCCCGCCGCGATTAGCGGTGCGGTTGGATTACCCATACCCGTATTGATGAGAATCCTGTGATAAGGGGACACGATCTCTGCTTCGACAGGAGTGCCAAGGTAACCGCCTCGCAATATACGCTGAGGCTGGATGTGGGAAAACGGTTCGGATAATGACCCGACCTTGAAGACATGTCACGTTGTTTGGAAAGTTGCTAGCAGATTGCATTTGTGAAGTATTATTCTCTCTACGGCGATGTGTGAAGATCATCTTGCAGATCCGGACATGGTCTACGTGTTCGATAATTACTTTGGAGTATTCGGAGAAGGAACCCACCTTGCAATGTCGAAGACAAGACTGCGCGCCGGACTCATCGTCATTGAAGCCTAGTTCAGGGGCTACTGAGGGAGTCCTGGATTAGGGGGTATCCAGACAGCTGGACTATATACATCGTCCGGACTATTGAAGCATGAAGATACAAGACTCAAGACTTCGGCCCGTGTCCGGATGGGACTCTCCTTTGCGTGGGAGACAAGCTTGGCGATCCGGATATTGTGTTTCCTTCCTTGTAACCGACTCCATGTAAACCCTAGCCCTCTCCAGTGTCTATATAAACCGGAGAGGTTGGTCCTTAGAAGGCCGATCACAATTACAATCATACCATCATAGGCTAGCTCTTAGGGTTTAGCCTCTATGATCTCGTGGTAGATCTACTCTTGTACTACTCATATCTTCAATATTAATCAAGCAGGAAGTAGGGTTTTGCCTCCATCGTGAGGGCCCGAACCTGGGTAAACATTGTGTCCCTTGCTTTCTGTTACCATCAGCCTAAGACGCACAGATCGGGACCCCCTACCTGAGATCCGCCGGTTTTGACACCGACAGCCACGCTGGCGGCCGACGACGGGAGCACCGTCAGCCACGCGTCCTACTTGTGGCCATCCAACGTCCGGCACCGCCGAGGTCGGGGACTCCTCCGAGGATGAGTAGGGCATGGGAGGCGGCAGGGCATGGTGTGCCAACTGGCCAGTCTGTATCACGTGTTCTACTCTTCCTTGCCGGAGACCGCACCTTCACTTCACGGGTCTTGAACCCCGCCCCCGTACATAGAGATCGCAGATGGAGGACATAGGTCGCCGCAGTAGAATAGGTTTAGGGTCGGGTTTCTTTTATTTTCCTGTCCTATAAAAGTTTGAAATGTAACGAAAATCGACGTGTTTGCATTAATCTCGGCCGGTTTATATGAACTTTCACCATAATATAGTTGTCCTCGGCCTCTAGCTACTCGTTCACGCGGAGCGTGCGGGCGCTCTACACGGACAAGAGCACAACCCGGTTCAAGTCGAGGACGTCCGGTTCTGCCTGCAGGAGGGCCTCAATGGCAGCGGCATCCGTGCGCTCCACGTCGAGTCGAGCCTCCGCCGCCCGGTTCAAGTCCAGCACGTCCGGTTCCGCCTACAGGAGGGTGTCGATGAGAGCGGCATCCGCGCGCTCCACCTCGAGTCGAGCCTCTGCCGCCCGGTTCAAGTCTAGGACGTCCGGTTCCACCTGCAGGAGGGCCTCGATGGCAGCGGCATCTGCGCGCTCCGCCTCAAGTTGAGCCTCCGCCACCCGGTTCACATACACGGCATCCGGTTCCACCTGCAGGAGAGCCTCGATGGAAGCGGCATGCACGCGCTCCGCATCGAGTTGAGCCTCTGCCTCCCGGTCCTCCTTTAGTATCGCCATGTTGAACCGCTCGTCCGCCTGCACCACGGGGGACTCGGACGCCGGCACGAAGTCGACGTCCATCGTCTCATACCCATCGGGGGCCTTCTGCGTCGTGACCTCCGCCATGAACATTGGATCGGCTTCCTCCTCCTCGTAGCTTGTCTCCAGAGAACTCGGGGATTGGCCCACTGCAAAGCGAGATTGGGAACGGAGGTCTATGGCACCGACCGCCGCCGCGATTTCTACGCGGCGCTCCGGCGTCAGCATCTTGTAGTAAGTGATCTTGCGGCGCACCATGGCTTTCCGGTGAACTAGGGTACGCTTGATGCGGGATAGGGGATCGAAAGGTGGGGGAATGGGATGGCGATTAGGTGTGGTTTTAGGGCAGTGGCTGGCGTAGGCCGAGCAGCGAAGGTTCTAGTGTGAATAGTGGTTCCGGTGACGACCGGTCAATCGGTTTTGACTGTACATCACTCTTTTCGCGTTCGTGTTGCAGCCCGGCATGCTGGACCCTCCACGTTGCTCAGCGAATGGAACACGCTTTGTCTTGCGTTTTCGCTCGCTTGTGGGACCGCAGTTGAGAGCAAACCAACGTCCCTCCCCTCCCCCGCCCGCGTCATTTATTATACTACCACTCCCTTCGTTTTATGCGGAGTAAATAAAAATAGAGGGAGTATACTACGGATTAGGATCCCCTGACGTGGCCGAACCCATTGAGTAACTGACATGCGGGGCCTAGCAAGCATGGGGTCCGCCAGTAAGTGACCGAAAGGGAGGGTAAGGCAGGGATACCTACGTCAGAGGATCCACTTCCACTACTACTCCCTCCTTCCATTTACTATACAGGGCCTAATGCGTTTTTCCAGGCTAACTTTGACCAAATGTTAGAGTAATAATATATGACATGCAACTTACACAAAGCATACGGTCAAATTCGTATGTGGAAGGAGTTTCCAATGATATAATTTTCACATTATACATCTCATGTACTATTAATCTTGTCAATAGTCAAATGCGGTTTTAAAAACGCATTAGAGCATGGTTAATAATATAGCCAGTCGATGGCTATGAGGGACTGTCGTGTCATCTATAGCCAACATCTATTGTATGCACTCATACGGTAGTGTGGGCTATAAGGTTGGCTATTTCCCGCGAAAAAATGTTGGCTATTGTATTAGTACTTTTTTCCATCTCCTCTCTATCTCTTGCTTCAGATTTATTGTGTTTAACTAGGAATGCGTATATAGCTAGGCTCTTGCATGAGAGCTCACTCCCCTTACTTTTTCACATCTCTCTCCTCCACATAGGCCCTATATAAATGGAAGGAGGGAGTACTACTATGAGCACTGCATACTCTAGTACAGATGTTGTCAGTACTCCACGTGTAATATTGGACAGGGAGCTTAAAAAAGTTACTATTGGACTGGCTATACGTGGCGAAATCCTAGTAGGAAGAGCATGCGCGAGAACAAGCACATTCACGTGGTTGAAAACAAATTGGAAACCATCTCGAGTACAAATCTAGGAGTACGTACGAATCTAACAATATTGATTGGGCGTTGTTGAATGTTGATACTTTTTTGATCAAAGTAGAGATACTTTTACTACACATAAAACTTATATGTAAACTAGAAAGGATAGGAGGGAGTATATTGTACGTTCAAAAACGAAACGAACATTGAATACCCTTTATATATGATTTGCGGATGTTATGATCACCAGTTCAAAATTTTGAATCCGCCTTAGGTATCACATGCCCCCACTCGTTCTCTCTCGATTTCATCTCGGGGTCCGGAGATTGATTGAAATAGGACTTGGGTGGGTACATGCGAATGATACTCGGCAGAATGTTCAAATGAGGCATGCGGGAGGATGGACTCGACCGGAGGACGACATGATCGATGGAGAAGAGGGTTGGAGAGGAATGAGAAATAAGCAAACGCCACATGATTATACTTGAACGGCTCAAATAAACAATAAGTTGTCTCGCTTGTCCTACATAGTGAAAGGCCTAATGCGCAATGCGGAGCACTGACGCTCGAATATGGCCGGGAAAACAGGGGAACCGACATGTGGGGCACACCCGTCGGGACGACATAGCGCAGACTAGTCCAATGAAGGAGCGGTCCCACGACCTCCTCGCCACCGACAACCGTTCATGTGGGTCATTGGGGCCAGCAATGTGGCGCAGCTCCAGCACCCCCTCTAGACATGGCGACCGCGATGAGCGACACGCTCATATTGTCGCTAGACACGGTCGGTTTCAGTGTGCCGAGGGTGGCGTTAGTGCTGTGGCACGACCAACAGTATGTTTGGTTTGTGCCCAAGGTTGCCCCATCAAAGCATTGGGTAGCCAAAATTTTGGTTGAGGTATTGGTTGCCCATGATTTGGCCGACATTGGCAAGAAAAATGAACTAGAGTTGGCTAGAGTTCATTGGCATGCCAAAAAAATGGAAACCATCCAAACAAAGACCAATCTTTGGGTCATGACCAAAATTTTGGTACGGTGCACTTTGGCCACAATCCAAACACACCCCAACACCCGGCTCGTCGAGGATGCACGGGGCGCCGTGACGCGTCCACGGAGTGGTGTAGTGCGGCCAACTGCATCCTCAAGACCTAAGACCATGCCGGGTCGTCTTGCTTTTTCAATGACATGCGGGTATCGCATGTGAGCAAAGGGCATCTCCAACTTTGCCACGACCGCAGCTGACTACCCTGGCATACCGAAACCCTCGTCCCTTGCGCCATCGTGCGATGCCTTCCCAGCCGGCGCCAGCTGCCCGCATTCATGCCGTCCGTTTGTATGTCGTCGTTAAGAGGATTGGTGCCCGAGGAACCAACTCCGGTGACTTAATGACGCACCCGAACGCTTGGCCTCACCGGAATGCACTACTTAAAGTGGCAACGCCCAGCTAACCTCCACACCATAGCGCATCGTACTCCTACCCGGCACCACATCCACCATGACCGCAAGTGCGAACGCTCTGCGGGAGAGCTTGTCTTCGAGGATGAAGCTAGAGGTCGCCTCCCTCGCTCAAGTCGCCTCTCGCGACGCAATTGCGGCGTAGCCAGACGCGGACGCGACCGCACAAGTGGTAGCCACGCTGGCGGCCGACGACGGGAGCACCGTCAGCCACGCGTCCTACTTGCCGCCATCCAGCATCCGGCACCGCCGAGGTCGGGGACTCCTCCGAGGATGAGTAGGGCATGGGAGGCGGCAGGGCAAGGTGTGCCAACTGCCGGTCTGTATCCTGTGTTCTACTCTTCCTCGCCGGAGACCGCACCTTCACTTCATGGGTCTTGAACCCCGCCCCCGTACATAGAGATCGCAGATGGAGGACATCGGGCGCCGCAGTAGTATAGGTTTAGGGTCGGGTTTCTTTTATTTTTCTGTCCTATAAAAGTTTGAAATGTAACGAAAATTTGTCGTGTTTGCATTAATCTCGGCTGGTTTATATGAACTTTCACAATAATATAGTTGTCCTCGGCCTCCAGCTACTCGTTCACGCGGAGCATGTGGGCGCTCTGCACGGACGAGAGCACAGCCCGGTTCAAGTCGAGGGCGTCCAGTTCCGCCTGCAGGAGGGCCTCGATGGCAGCGGCATCCGTGCGCTTCGCGTCGAGTCGAGCCTCCGCCGCCCGGTTCAAGTCCAGGACGTCCAGTTCCGCCTACAGGAGGGTGTCGATGAGATCGGCATCCACGCGCTCCACCTCGAGTCGAGCCTCTGCCTCCCCGTTCAAGTCTAGGACGTCCGGTTCCACCTGCAAGAGGGCCTCGATGGCAGCGGCATCCGCGCGCTCCGCCTCAAGTTGAGCCTCCGCCACCCGGTTCACATCCACGACATCCGGTTCCACCTGCAGGAGAGCCTCGATGGCAGCGGCATGCGCGCGCTCCGCGTCGAGTTGAGCCTCTGCCTCCCGGTCCTCCTTTAGTATCGCCATGTTGAACCGCTGGTCCGCCTACAACATGGGGGACTCGGACGCCGGCACGAAGTCAACGTCCATCGTCTCATACCCATTGGGGGCCTTCTGCGCTGTGACCTCCGCCATTAACATTGGATCAGCTTCCTCCTCCTCGTAGCTTGCTCCAGAGAACTCGGGGATTGGCCCGCTGCAAAGCGAGCTTGGGAAAGGAGGTCTATGGCCCCGACCGCCGCCGCGATTTCTGCATGGCGCTCCGGCGTCAGCATCTTGTAGTAAGTGATCTTGCGGCGCACCATGGCTTTCCGGTGAACTAGGGGACGCTTGATGCGGGCTAGGGGATCAAAAGGTGGGGGAATGGGCAGGAGATTAGGTGTGGTTTTAGGGCAGTGGCTGGCATAGGCCGAGCAGCGAAGGTTCTAGTGTGAATAGTGGTTCCCGTGACGACCGATCAATCGAGTTTGACTGTACATCGCTCTTTTCGCGTTCGCATTACAGCCCGGCACGCTGGACCCTCCACGTCGCTCACCGAATGGAACGCGCTTCGTCTTGCATTTTTGCTCGCTTGTGGGACCGCAGTTGAGAGCAAACCGACGTCCCTCCCCCTCCCCCGCCCGCGTCATTTATTATACTACCACTTCCTTTGTTTTATGCGGAGTAAATAAAAACAGAGGGAGTATACTACGGATGAGGATCCCCTGACATGGCCGAACCCATTGAGTAACTGACATGTGGGGCCTAGCAAGCATGGGGTCGGCCAGTAAGTGACCGAAAGGGAGGGTAAGGCTGGGATACCTACGTCAGAGGATCCACTTCCACTACTACTCCCTCCTTCAATTTACTATACAGGTCCTAATGCATTTTTCCAGGCTAACTTTGACCACATCTAACATGCGAAGTAAAATAAACACATATGGTCTATAGATACACAATTTATCTTAGGCACTCCAATAGTTGGTCCACTACACATTCACGCATGTCACATCTTTCTACATCTACGGGAACCTACGAAAGGGTTAACGTAAATTGCCTCTCTCTCCTCCCCTGATTTTCATGGTGGTGGGCCCCTCCCTCCCCCCAATCTACAATCAACAGCTCACACGTTTCACATTACGTTAATTACGTAACTGGGATTACATAGGTGTAGCATTACCCGTCCTAAAAAAACCCAACTAAGCCAACCTCCCAGCATATCGCGCGGGAAAAGACCCGGCTGTGCCGTTTTAGCCGGGATTACCGGATTACTAGTAGTACTACCTCTGTTTCAGTTTACAAGTCCTACGCGTATACCTAGGATGCCAATTTTATCACCCTAATATAAACTGTATAACACAAAAATTAGACCATTTGAAAATAGAACATCTGAAGTTTATATTGATATATTTTTTGTAATATATGGCTTCTATTATGTTGGTGAAATTGATGACCTAGGAGTACGTGCACACCCTGTAAACTAAGAGAGAGGGAGTAGTATCGATGGATCGCGCGAAGCAACAAGTTTTTTTTGAGGGGGTGAAGCAGCTAGTTTAAAAGGAAAAAAGGCGGTACACTCACAGCACTCATGTCGAGGTTGCATTGCACCCCACACACGTTCGGTCATGCACACGGCTCACGCAAACGGAACGCGCTTCGGCTTGCCTCTTCACTGACATGTGGGACTACACTTGGAGAAACTAACCATGCTCCAAACTCCCCCAGCCCACCGCGCGAAAATCC
>NC_041389.1:223059521-223195993 GCF_002162155.2 Triticum dicoccoides | reverse complement strand
GATTCAACCGCCCTTCGGCCAACTAGCCAATAATATTCCCCAAACCCCGTCCACCCTTCCCCCTCCACTCCATTCGCTCTGCCAAAGCCACCCTCCCCGCCGCGCCGATACATCGGCGTCGCGGTTCGTCAAGGGGACGCACGCGATCCTCTCGCTCCCACAGTACGCTCTCGTAGACTGTCGTCCTCTAGCCGGGCCGCCACCGCTGGCTACATTCTTGTGGAGGCACACAGTGGTTAGCGTCGCCACCGCCGGTGATGTTTGTGTGGAGACGCATGGCGGTCAGCTTATCCCACGGTACGCGCATTCTAGACTGAGGCCCCGTTCATGTCAGTGTAGCGCTGAATGTTAGCTGATAGACGCTGTTAATCTCATTGTTTACCGAAGTAGTTTACAGTCAATATGCTCTGCTTAAGAAGCTTCCTTGCCCTGTTCTGCACTCAATCTGCTTAGCTGAGATGGCATGCCAAGGCCGATTAGTTGCTAAAATATCCTGCCATATATTTATTGTGACGTACATTGCCATGGTCTAGTAGCCAATCTGTTAGGTGAAATAGCTCTACACTGTTTTATACTCGATCTTTGTTGCTGCGATGCCCTTCGATAGTTTGACGGCTGTGTGCTCGGCCTCATTGACTTCTGAAACAACCTGCAATAATTTAGCACTCAAATCTGTTTGCTGAATTAGCTTTACATATATTTCGTTACTTAGATCTGCTCGTCCAAATATCTTGCCATAGCTTTAGACATCGACCTAGGTATTTTTTTCTGGACTTCATAAAAAAGCATATATGTTTTTCCTGTAATATCTAGTAGAAGAACTAATTTGTATGTCTAACAGATGGACATGACTTGGATAACTTCTGCTCGAAGATTCTCCGCTGCATATGTCGAGGGGGTTGAAAACTTCATGAACTTTATCAGAGCTGAGTACGGTGGTCCGAAATCAGATTTGCTCTGCCCATGTAGCAGTTGTATGAATTCAGTTACAAGACCCCAGTCAACTATGCAAAATCATCTACACTTGTATGGGATGTCGGTCACATATACTAGGTGGGTTCATCATGGTGAAACTGTGAATGTCAATGTTATTGACTACGTGGAAGTAGCAGATCACCATCTTGATCTGCCTGATGCTCAGGTGGAAGAGGAGGAGGAGGTGGTGGTGGCGGAGCCAGTGAGTTTGACCAACATTGAAACAATGCTATGAAATGCTCGTTGAGGGAGTCCTGGACTAGGGGGTGTCCGGATAGCCGAACTATCATCATCGGCCGGACTCCAAGACTATGAAGATACAAGATTGAAGACTTCGTCCCGTGTCCGGATGGGACTTTCCTTGGCGTGGAAGGCAAGCTTGGCAATACGGATATGTAGATCTCCTACTATTGTAACTGACTCTGTGTAACCCTAGCCCTCTCCGATGTCTATATAAACCGGAGGGTTTTAGTCCATAGGACGCAACAATCATACCATAGGCTAGCTTCTAGGGTTTACCCTCCTTGATCTCGTGGTAGATCCACTCTTGTACTACCCATATCATCAATATCAATCAAGCAGGAGCAGGGTTTTACCTCCATCGAGAGGGCCCGAAGCTGGGTAAAAACATCGTGTCCCTTGTCTCCTGTTACCATCCGCCTAGACGCATAGTTCGGGACCCCCTACCCGAGATCCGCCGGTTTTGACACCGACATTGGTGCTTTCATTGAGAGTTCCTCTGTGTCGTCACCTATAGGCCCGATGGCTCCTTCGATCATCAACAACGACGCGGTCCAGGGTTAGACTTTTCTCCCTGGACAGATCTTCGTATTCGGCGGCTTTGCACCGCGGGCCAATTCACTTGGCCATCTGGAGCAGATTGAAAGCTACGCCCCTGGCCATCAGGTCAGATTTGGAAGTTTGAACTTCACGGCCGACATCCGCGGAGACTTGATCTTCGACGGATTCGAGCCACAGCCGAGCGCGCCGCACTGTCACGATGGGCATGATCTAGCTCTGCTGCCGGACAGTGGCCTGGAGGCCGCACAAGAGTCCGCTCCGACCCTTAACTCGGAGCCGACTGCGTCGATCGAGAACGGGTGGCTAGACACCGCCTCGGGGGCTGCTACTTCTACGGCGATGGAGCCGAATACCGATTCTGTCCCTTGTGAAGCTCGTAACTCCGAGGTGCCGGATGAAGGAAATATGCCCTAGAGGCAAGAATAAAGTTATTATTTATTTCTTCATATCATGATAAATGTTTATTATTCATGCTAGAATTGTATTAACCGGAAACATGATACATGTGTGAATACATAGACAATTATAAAGTCACTAGTATGCCTCTACTTGACTAGCTCATTAATCAAAGATGGTTATGTTTCCTAACCATAGACATGTGCTGTCATTTGATTAACGGGATCACATCATTAGGAGAATAATGGGATTGACATGACCCATTCCGTTAGCCTAGCACTTGATCATTTAGTATACTGCTATTGCTTTCCTCATGACTTATACAAAGTTCCTGCAACTACGAGATTATGCAACTCCCGTTTACCGGAGGAACACTTTGTGTGCTACCAAACGTCACAACGTAACTGGGTGATTATAAAAGTGCTCTACAGGTGTCTCCGAAGGTACATGTTGGGTTGGCATAATTCGAGATTAGGTTTTGTCACTCCGATTGTCGGAGAGGTATCTCTGGGCCCTCTCGGTAATACTCATCACATAAGCCTTGCAAGCATTGTAACTAATGAGTTAGTTATAAGATGATGTATTACAGAACGAGTAAAGAGACTTGCCGGTAACGAGATTGAACTAGGTATTGGATACCGACGATCAAATCTCGGGCAAGTAACATACCGATGACAAAGGGAACAACGTATGTTGTTATGCGGTTTGACCGATAAAGATCTTCGTAGAATATGTAGGAACCAATATGGGCATCCAGGTTCCGCTATTGGTTATTGACCGAGAATGGTTCTAGGTCATGTCTACATAGTTCTCGAACCCGTAGGGTCCGCAGGCTTAACGTTACGATGACAGTTTTATTATGAGTTTATAAGTTTTGATGTACCGAAGTTTGTTCGGAGTCCCGGATGTGATCACGGACATGACGAGGAGTCTCTAAATGATCGAGACACAAATATTGATATATTGGACGACTATATTCGGACACCGAAAGAGTTCCGGGTGATTTCGGAGAAAACCGGAGTGCCGGAGGGGTTACCGGAACCCCCCGAGGAAGTATTGGGCCTTAGTGGGCCTGAGGGGAGAGAGAGGGCAGCATCCCAGGAGGTGGCGCGCCCCCTCCCTTGGGGAGTCCGAATTGGACTAGGGGAGGGGGGCGCGGCCCCTCTTTCCCTCTCCCTCCCCCTCTCTTTCCTTCCCCCTTCCTCCTTCCTAGTTGGACTAGGAAAGGGGAGTCCTACTCCCACTAGGAGGAGGACTCCCCCCTCCTTGGCGCGCCCCAAGGGCCGGCCGGCCTCCCCCCTTGCTCCTTTATATACGGGGGCGGGGGGGCACCCCTAAGACACACAAGTTGATCTACGGATCATTCCTTAGCCGTGTGCGGTGCCCCCCTCCACCATATTCCACCTCGGTCATATCGTCGCGAAGCTTAGGCGAAGCCCTGCGCCGGTAGAACATCAACATCATCACCATGCCGTCGTGCTAACGGAACTCATCTCCGGAGCTCGGCTGGATCGGAGGCCGGAGATCGTCATCGAGCTGAACGTGTGCTGAACTCGGAGGCACCGTACGTTCGGAGCTTGGATTGGTCGGATCATGAAGACGTACGACTACATCAACTGCGTTGTCATAATGCTTCCGCTTACGGTCTACAAGGGTACGTGGACATACACTCTCCCCTCTCGTTGCTATGCCATCACCATGATCTTGCGTGTGCGTAGGAATTTTTTTGAAATTACTACGTTACCCAACAGTGGCATCCGAGCCTAGGTTTTATGCGTTGATGTTATATGCACGAGTAGAACACAAGTGAGTTGTGGGCGATACAAGTCATACTGCTTACCAGCATGTCATACTTTGGTTCGGCGGTATTGTGAGATGAAGCGGCCCGGACCGACATTACGCGTACGCTTACGCGAGACTGGTTTCACCGTTGCGAGCACTCGTGCTTAAAGGTGACTGGCGGGTGTCTGTCTCTCTCACTTTAGCTGAATCGAGTGTGGCTACGCCCGGTCCTTGCGAAGGTTAAAACAACACCAACTTGACAAACTATCGTTGTGGTTTTGAGGCGTAGGTAAGAACGGTTCTTGCTCAGCCTGTAGCAGCCACATAAAACTTGCAACAACAAAGTAGAGGACGTCTAACTTGTTTTTGCAGGGCATGCTGTGATGTGATATGGCCAAGACGTGATGCTATATTTTATTGTATGAGATGATCATGTTTTGTAACCGAAGTTATCAGCAACTGGCAGGAGCCATATGGTTGTCGCTTTATTGTATGAAATGCAAACGCCCTGTAATTGCTTTACTTTATCACTAAGCGGTAGCGATAGTCGTAGAAGCAATAGATGGTGTAGATGACAATGATGCTACGATGGAGATCAAGGTGTCGCGCCGGTGACGATGGTGATCACGACGATGCTTCGAAGATGGAGATCACAAGCACAAGATGATGATGGCCATATCATATCACTTATATTGATTGCATGTGATGTTTATCCTTTATGCATCTTATCTTGCTTTGATTGACGGTAGCATTTTAAGATGATCTCTCACTAAAATTATCAAGAAGTGTTCTCCCTGAGTATGCACCGTTGCCAAAGTTCGTCGTGCCCAGACACCACGTGATGATCGGGTGTGATAAGCTCTACGTCCATCTACAACGGGTGCAAGCCAGTTTTGCACACGCGGAATACTCAGGTTAAACTTGACGAGCCTAGCATATGCAGATATGGCCTCGGAACACGGAGACCGAAAGGTCGAGCGTGAATCATATAGTAGATATGATCAACATAGTGATGTTCACCATTGAAAACTACTCCATCTCACGTGATGATCGGTTATGGTTTAGTTGATTTGGATCACGTAATCACTTAGATGACTAGAGTGATGTCTGTCTAAGTGGGAGTTCTTAAGTAATATGATTAATTGAACTTAAATTTATCATGAACTTAGTACCTGATAGTATCTTGCTTGTCTATGTTTGTTTGTAGATAGATGGCTCGTGCTGTTGTTCCGTTGAATTTTAATGCGTTCCTTGAGAAAGCAAAGTTGAAAGATGATGGTAGCATTTACATGGACTGGGTCCGTAACCTGAGGATTATCCTCATTGCTGCACAGAAAAGTTACGTCCTGGAAGCACCGCTGGGTGCCAGGCCTGCTGCTGATGCAACTGACGACGTTAAGAACGTCTGGCAGAGCAAAGCTAATGACTACTCGATAGTTCAATGTGCCATGCTTTACGGCTTAGAACCGGGTCTTCAACGGCGTTTTGAACGTCATGGAGCATATGAGATGTTCCAGGAGTTGAAGTTAATATTTCAAGCAAATGCCCGGATTGAGAGATATGAAGTCTCCAATAAGTTCTATAGCTGCAAGATGGAGGAGAATAGTTCTGTCAGTGAACACATACTCAAAATGTCTGGGTATAATAATCACTTGATTCAACTGGGAGCTAATCTTCCTGATGATAGTGTCATTGACAGAATTCTTCAATCACTGCCACCAAGCTACAAGAGCTTTGTGATGAACTATAATATGCAAGGGATGAACAAGACTATTCCCGAGCTCTTCGCAATGCTAAAAGCCGCGGAGGTAGAAATCAAAAAGGAGCATCAAGTGTTGATGGTCAACAAGACCACCAGTTTCAAGAAAAAGGGCAAAGGGAAGAAGAAGGGGAACTTCAAAAGGAACAACAAGAAAGTTGCTGCTCAAGAGAAGAAACCCAAGTCTGGACCAAAGCCTGAAACTGAGTGCTTCTATTGCAAGCAGACTGGACACTGGAAGCGGAACTGCCCCAAGTATTTGGCAGATAAGAAGGATGGCAAAGTAAACAAAGGTATATGTGATATACATGTTATTGATGTGTACCTAACTAGAGCTCGTAGTAGCACCTGGGTATTTGATACAGGTTCTGTTGCTAATATTTGCAACTCGAAACAGGGACTACGGAATAAGCGAGCACTGGCCAAGGACGAGGTGACGATGCGCGTGGGAAACGGTTCCAAAGTCGATGTGATCGCGGTCGGCACGCTACCTCTACATCTACCATCGGGATTAGTTTTAGACCTAAATAATTGTTATTTGGTGCCAGCGTTGAGCATGAACATTATATCTGGATCTTGTTTGATGCGAACCGGTTATTCATTTAAATCAGAGAATAATGGTTGTTCTATTTACATGAGTAATATCTTTTATGGTCATGCACCCTTGAAGAGTGGTCTATTTTTATTGAATCTCGATAGTAGTGATACACATATTCATAGTGTGGAAACCAAAAGATGCAGAGTTGATAACGATAGTGCAACTTATTTGTGGCACTGCCGTTTAGGTCATATCGGTATAAAGCGCATGACGAAACTCCATACTGATGGGCTTTTGGAATCACTTGATTATGAATCACTTGGTACTTGCGAACCGTGCCTCATGGGCAAGATGACTAAAACGCCGTTCTCCGGAACTATGGAGCGAGCAACTGATTTGTTGGAAATCATACATACTGATGTTTGTGGTCCAATGAATATTGAGGCTCGCGGCGGGTATCGTTATTTTCTCACCTTCACAGATGATTTGAGCAGATATGGGTATATCTACTTGATGAAACACAAACCTGAAACATTTGAAAAGTTCAAAGAATTTCAGAGTGAAGTGGAAAATCATCGTAACAAGAAAATAAAGTTTCTACGATCTGATCGTGGAGGTGAATATTTGAGTTACGAGTTTGGCCTACACTTGAAACAATGTGGAATAGTTTCGCAACTCACGCCACCTGGAACACCACAACGAAATGGTGTGTCCGAACGTCGTAATCGTACTTTACTTGATATGGTGCGATCTATGATGTCTCTTACCGATTTACCGCTATCGTTTTGGGGTTATGCTTTAGAGACGACCGCATTCACGTTAAATAGGGCACCATCAAAATCCGTTGAGACGACGCCTTATGAACTGTGGTTTGGCAAGAAACCAAAGTTGTCGTTTCTTAAAGTTTGGGGCTGCGATGCTTATGTGAAGAAACTTCAACCAGATAAGCTCGAACCCAAATCGGAGAAATGTGTCTTCATAGGATACCCAAAAGAGACTGTTGGGTACACCTTCTATCACAGATCCGAAGGCAAGACATTCGTTGCTAAGAATGGATCCTTTCTAGAGAAGGAGTTTCTCTCGAAAGAAGTGAGTGGGAGGAAAGTAGAACTAGATGAGATAACTGTATCTACTACCTTATTGGAAAGTAGTTCATCACAAGAACCGGTTCCTGTGTCAACTACACCAATTAGTGAGGAAGCTAATGATAATGATCATGAAACTTCAGATCAAGTTTCTACTGAACCTCGTAGGTCTACCAAAGTAAGATCCGCACCAGAGTGGTACGGTAATCCTATTCTGGAAGTCATGTTACTTGACCATGATGAACCTACGAACTATGAGGAAGCGATGATGAGCCCAGATTCCGCAAAATGGCTAGAGGCCATGAAATCTGAGATGGGATCCATGTATGAAAACAAAGTGTGGACTTTGGTTGACTTGCCCGATGATCGGCAAGCCATTGAGAATAAATGGATTTTTAAGAAGAAGACTGACGCTGATGGTAATATAACTGTCCATAAAGCTCGACTTGTTGCAAAAGGTTTTCGACAAGTTCAAGGGGTTGACTACGATGAGACTTTCTCACTCGTAGCGATGCTTAAGTCTGTCCGAATCATGTTAGCTATTGCCGCGTTTCATGATTATGAAATTTGGCAAATGGATGTCAAGACTGCGTTCTTGAATGGATTTCTAGAAGAAGAGTTGTATATGATACAACCAGAAGGTTTTGTTGATCCAAAAGGTGCTAACAAAGTGTGCAAGCTCCAGCGTTCCATTTATGGACTAGTGCAAGCATCTCGGAGTTGGAATAAACGCTTTGATAGTGTGATCAAAGCATATGGTTTTATACAGACTTTTGGAGAAGCCTGTATTTACAAGAAAGTGAGTGGGAGCTCTGTAGCATTTCTGATTTTATATGTAGATGACATATTATTAATTGGAAATGATATAGAATTTCTGGATAGCATAAAGGGATACTTGAATAAAAGTTTTTCAATGAAAGACCTCGGTGAAGCTGCTTACATATTGGGCATCAAGATCTATAGAGATAGATCAAGACGCTTAATAGGACTTTCACAAAGCACATACCTTGACAAAATTTTGAAAAAGTTCAAAATGGATCAGGCAAAGAAAGGTTTCTTGCCTGTGCTACAAGGTGTGAAGTTGAGTCAAACTCAATGCCCGACCACAGCAGAAGATAGAGAGAAAATGAAAAATGTTCCCTATGCTTCGGCCATAGGCTCTATCATGTATGCAATGCTATGTACCAGACCTGACGTATGCTTAGCAATAAGCTTGGCAGGAAGGTACCAAAGTAATCCAGGAGTGGATCACTGGACAGCGGTCAAGAACATCCTGAAATACCTGAAAAGGACTAAGGATATGTTTCTCGTATATGGAGGTGACAAAGAGCTAGTCGTAAATGGTTACGTCGATGCAAGCTTTGACACTGATCCGGACGATTCTAAATCGCAAACCGGATACGTGTTTTTATTAAATGGTGGAGCTGTAAGTTGGTGCAGTTCTAAACAAAGCGTCATGGTGGGATCTACATGTGAAGCGGAATACATAGCTGCTTCGGAAGCAGCAAATGAAGGAGTCTGGATGAAGGAGTTCATTTCCGATCTAGGTGTCATACCTAGTGCATCGGGACCAATGAAGATCTTCTGTGACAATACTGCTGCAATTGCCTTGGCAAAGGAATCCAGATTTCACAAGAGGACCAAGCACATCAAGAGACGCTTCAATTCCATTCGGGACCAAGTCCAAGTGGGAGACATAGAGATTTGCAAGATACACACGGATCTGAATTTTGCAGACCCGTTGACTAAGCCTCTCTCACGAGCAAAACATGATCAGCACCAAGACTCCATGGGTGTTAGAATCATTACTATGTAATCTAGATTATTGACTCTAGTGCAAGTGGGAGACTGAAGGAAATATGCCCTAGAGGCAATAATAAAGTTATTATTTATTTCTTCGTATCATGATAAATGTTTATTATTCATGCTAGAATTGTATTAACCGGAAACATGATACATGTGTGAATACATAGACAATTATAAAGTCACTAGTATGCCTCTACTTGACTAGATCATTAATCAAAGATGGTTATGTTTCCTAACCATAGACATGTGTTGTCATTTGATTAACGGGATCACATCATTAGGAGAATAATGTGATTGACATGACCCATTCCGTTAGCCTAGCACTTGATCGTTTAGTATACTACTATTGCTTTCCTCGTGACTTATACAAAGTTCCTGCAACTATGAGATTATGCAACTCCCGTTTACCGGAGGAACACTTTGTGTGCTACCAAACGTCACAACGTAACTGGGTGATTATAAAGGTGCTCTACAGGTGTCTCCGAAGGTACAGGTTGGGTTGGCATAATTCGAGATTAGGTTTTGTCACTCCGATTGTCGGAGAGGTATCTCTGGGCCCTCTCGGTAATACTCATCACATAAGCCTTGCAAGCATTGTAACTAATGAGTTAGTTATAAGATGATGTATTACAGAACGAGTAAAGAGACTTGCCGGTAACGAGATTGAACTAGGTATTGGATACCGACGATCAAATCTCGGGCAAGTAACATACCGATGACAAAGGGAACAACGTATGTTGTTATGCGGTTTGACCGATAAAGGTCTTCGTAGAATATGTAGGAACCAATATGGGCATCCAGGTCCCGCTATTGGTTATTGACCAAGAATGGTTCTAGGTCATGTCTACATAGTTCTCGAACCCGTAGGGTCCGCACGCTTAATGTTACGATGATAGTTTTATTATGAGTTTATAAGTTTTGATGTACCGAAGTTTGTTCGGAGTCCCGGATGTGATCACGGACATGACGAGGAGTCTCTAAATGATCGAGACATAAAGATTGATATATTGGACGACTATATTCGGACACCGGAAGAGTTCCGGGTGATTTCGGAGAAAACCGAAGTGCCGGAGGGGTTACCGGAACCCCCCGGGGAAGTATTGGGCCTTAGTGGGCCTGAGGGGAGAGAGAGGGCAGCAGCCCAGGAGGTGGCGCGCCCCCTCCCTTGGGGAGTCCGAATTGGACTAGGGGAGGGGGGCGCGGCCCCTCTTTCCCTCTCCCTCCCCCTCTCTTTCCTTCCCCCTTCCTCCTTCCTAGTTGGACTAGGAAAGGGGAGTCCTACTCCCACTAGGAGGAGGACTCCCCCCTCCTTGGCGCGCCCCAAGGGCCGGCCGGCCTCCCCCCTTGCTCCTTTATATATGGGGGCGGGGGGCACCCCTAAGACACACAAGTTGATCTACGGATCGTTCCTTAGCCGTGTGCGGTGCCCCCCTCCACCATATTCCACCTCGGTCATATCGTCGTGAAGCTTAGGCGAAGCCCTGCGCCGGTAGAACATCAACATCGTCACCACGCCGTCGTGCTGACGGAACTCATCTCTAGAGCTCGGCTGGATCGGAGGCCGGAGATCGTCATCGAGCTGAACGTGTGCTGAACTCGGAGGCCCCGTACGTTCGGAGCTTGGATCGGTTGGATCGTGAAGACGTACGACTACATCAACCGCGTTGTCATAACGCTTCCGCTTATGGTCTACAAGGGTACATGGACATACACTCTCCCCTCTCGTTGCTATGCCATCACCATGATCTTGCGTGTGCGTAGGAATTTTTTTGAAATTACTACGTTACCCAACACCGGACTCCTCGCCGGACTCCGAACCTCCCACGCCCCTACCAATCGAATCTGATTGGGCGCCGATCATGGAGTTCACCGCTACAGACATCTTTCAGCACTCGCCTTTTGGCGGCATCCTGAATTTGCTAAAGTGTATCTCTTTGTCGGGAGAGCCCTGGCCGGACTGCGGCCAGGACGGTTGGGATGCGGACGACGAAGAAATTCAAAGCCCACCCACCACCCACTTTGTAGCCACTGTCGACGATCTAACCGACATGCTAGACTTCGACTCCGAAGACATCGACGGTATGGACGACGATGCCGGAGACGACCAAGAACCAGTGCCTACGGGGCACTGGAAAGCCACCTCTTCATACGATATATACAAGGTGGACATCCCAAAGGATGGGAATGGCGAGGGAACAGCGGAGGAAGAACCTCCAAGCAACAACCTAAGCGCCGGTGTCAGCGGCGCCGCTCTAAATCCCGCCATAGACAATAACACCCCGGACAGTGCCGAAGACAACCCCCTCCAGCAAGATTCAGCAGAGGAGGACCGAGAAGCCAGCCCTCACGAGAGAGCGGCATACGAAGAGGTAGAGGACGATAATTACATGCCTCCCTCCGGAGACGAGGCAAGCCTCGACGACTACGAATTTGTCGTGCCTGAGGATCCCGTCGAACAAGAGCGTTTTAAACGCAGGCTCATGGCCACGGCAAGCAGCCTCAAGAAAAAGCAGCAACAGCTTAGAGCTGATCAAGATCTGCTAGCCGACAGATGGACCGAAGTCCTTGCGGCCGAAGAGCATGAACTTGAACGCCCCTCCAAAAGCTACCCCAAACGCAAGCTGCTGCCCCGATTAGAGGAGGAAGCACATAAACCTACATCACCAGCGCACAATACGGCCGACCGGCCACCTCGTGGCCGAGACAGAGAGGCCTCTAAACCCTCCACTAAAGCCGTACCCCGGCATCGCTCAAAAAGTACAAAGCCACGGGGGAATGCGCCGGACTTGCGAGACATATTGGAGGATAAGGCAAGACAATCAAGATTGATCTGCGGATTGCGTGGGCGCCCCACGATGCGCAACGATGATCATCACGCCGGATATAGCAACTCCGGCCGGGCTGAACACAGTAGACAAAGCTCGCTTGAGCTACGTCGTGATATAGCCCAATATAGAGGCGCCGCACACCCACTATGCTTCACAGACGAAGTAATGGATCATCAAATCCCCGAAGGGTTTAAACCCGTGAACATTGAATCCTATGATGGCACAACAGACCCCGCGGTTTGGATCGAAGACTATCTCCTTCATATCCACATGGCCTGCGGCGACGATCTTCACGACATCAAATACCTCCCACTCAAGCTTAAAGGCCCAGCTCGGCATTCGCTTAATAGCCTGCCAGCAGAATCAATTGGGTGTTGGGAGGACCTGGAAGCCGCATTCCTCGATAACTTCCAGGGCACATATGTACAACCACCAGACGCTGATGACCTAAGCCACATAATTCAGCAGCCAGACAATTTTGGACACGGTTCTTAACCAAGAAAAATCAAATCGTCGACTGTTCGGATGCAGAGGCACTCGCAGCCTTCAAACATAACATCCGTGACGAGTGGCTTGCCCGGCACCTAAGACAGGAAAATCCGAAATCCATGGCAGCCCTCACATCACTCATGACCCGCTTCTGCGCGGGAGAGGACAGCTGGCTAGCCCGCAGTAACAACCTCAACAAAAATCCTGGCAGTCCGGATACCAAGGACCGCAATGGCAGGTCACGTCGCAACAAGCAAAAATGCCGCATTAACGGCGATAACACTAAGGATACAACAGTCAACACCGGATTCAGGGGCTCCAAACCCGGTCAGCGGAAAAAGGCATTCAAAAGAACTACTCCGGGTCCGTCCAATTTGGACCAAATACTCGACCGCTCGTGTCAGATACACGACACCCCCGAAAAGCCAGCTAATCGCACCAACAGGGATTGTTGGGTATTCAAGCAGGCGGGCAAGTTAATCACCGAAAACAATGACAAGGGGCTGCATAGCGATGACGAGGAAGAGACCCGGCCGCCGAACAATAGAGGACAAAAGGGTTTCCCCCCACAACTGCGGACGGTGAACATGATATACGCAACCCACATACCCAAAAGGGAGCGGAAGCATGCACTCAGGGACGTATACGCGATGGAGCCAGTCGCCCCAAAGTTCAACCCATGGTCCTCCTGCCCGATCGATCGAAGGGACCACCCCACCAGCATCCGCCATGGCGGGTTCGCCGCATTGGTTCTAGACCCAATCGTCGATGGGTTTCACCTCACTAGAGTCCTAATGGACGGCGGCAGCAGCCTAAACCTGCTTTATCAGGATACAGTGTGCAAAATGGACATAGACCCCTCAAGGATTAAACCCACAAAGACGACCTTCAAAGGCGTCATACCAGGTGTAGAGGCCAATTGTACAGGCTCAATTACACTGGAAGTGGTCTTCGGATCCCCGGATAACTTCCGAAGCGAGGAGTTAATCTTTGACATAGTTCCGTTCCGCAGCGGTTATCATGCACTGCTCGAACGAACCGCGTTTGCAAAGTTCAATGCGGTGCCGCACTATGCATACCTCAAGCTCAAGATGCCAGGCCCTCGAGGAGTCATCACGGTCAACGGAAACACTGAACGCTCCCTCCGAACAGAGGAACATACAGCGGCTCTCGCGGCAGAAGTGCAGAGCAGCCTCTTAAGGCAATTCTCGAGTCCGGCCGTTAAGCGTTCGGACACTGCTAAGCGTGCCCGGAGTAACCTACAACAAGACCACCTGGCACGTTCAGAGCACGCGTAGCAATGCGGCCCCAACCCCAGCCCTTGCAAAATTGCAAAACCAGTACCCCGCGTAAATCACTACGCTCTGGAAATACCATGGGCATAGGGGAGGGGCACGACCATGGCAGGCCCAGAGTGCGGCTCAACCACACCAGGGGCTCCCAAATGTGTCATCCCTTTTCTTTCATTTTTTCTTTTTTCCTCAGGACTCCGTTTACCAGAGGCCCTATCCGGCAGTAGACCTGCCGAACTCACGATGCAACAGCCAGGGAGGAAGAAAGGCCACGCCAAGTATCCAGGTGGTCTCCAGTATGAGCATTATACCTGTTTTATACACCATTCCACAGCCTACCCCTGGAGGGGACATGCTAATAGTTCCACCCCTTGCTTACCGCACTATTTGTATCGTTCTGCATTCACGGCAGTATTATTTGAACAAACAATGCATCGCTTTTTTGCCTATAATTGCATTTCTTTCTTATACATATGTTCATTTATGACATGTTGCATCCGTACACTTTGGTACGGCTAAATACATCAGGGGCTTAAGTTCCCCACATCATGGTGTGATAAGTCCGAACACTTTCACAAGTGCGGCACCCTGAACTTATAGCATTATATGCATCGGCTCCGAATCATGTCTTGGGTCAATAGTTGGGTTTGCCCGGCTCCCATGTTTTGGTACCTTACAATCCGTTATATCGGTTAAGGTAGCACTGGGAGAACCACTGCGATTGTGCCCCAGTTGAGCTGGGCGAGCACCTCAGTGGAGAAAGCTAAAACTGACCATCATGATGAGGCGAGAGCCGGTCGCTGTTCGAGAGGTTTTTTTCGAGTCCCTAAAGACTTATGCCGCTTAGAGCGAGGAACCGGCTTTGCCCGGCCCAGGCATGGATAGCACCCCGAATTCGGCCTTCCGAACACTAGGGGCTTCGCCGAAATTTAAAATTATAGAGTTCTATGGCTAAGTGAGAGTGTTCAAGCACTATAAGTCCGGTTGCCTTGTTCGTTGTGTCGAGCGCCTCCCTAGATGGACCCAAAAATGGGAACAAGAGCGCTCAAGTTTATCCCGAACACCTCAGCACTCGTGGCATGGGGGCTGAAGCCGACGACTTGCCATCTCCCAGATTTGATAATGGCCGCACAGAAGGTAATATTTTAAATTAACAAGCGTTGCTTAGCGCATATGAACAAAGTTTTCAGCGCACAGGATAACAAAATGCGAGTCTACTCAAATATTACATCTTTGGAGCACTCACCCGCAATAATGCGGGCACCCTTCACGACACCCTTATAATACATCTCTGGTGTGTGATACTCCTTGCCCGGCGGTGGCGCGTCCGTCACAAGCTTCTCAGCATCCATCTTGCCCCAGTGCACTTTGGCACGGGCAAGGGCCCGACGGGCACCTTCAATGCAGGCGGAGTGCTTGATGACTTCAACCCAGGGACACGCATCCACCGGCCGCTGCACCAGGCCGAAGTAGCTCCCAGGCATGGCCTCTTTAGGCCATAGCCGAACTATAAGGCCCTTCATGGCCTGTTCGGCCACCTTGTGGAGCTCGACCAGCTGCTTCAGCTGGTCACTAAGGGGCACCGGATGTCCGGCCTCAGCATACTGAGACCCAAACACCTTCTCCGTCGAGCTCCCCTCCTCGGCTCTGTAGAAAGCGGCAGCGTCGGACACACTGCGGGGCAGATCTGCAAACGCTCCTGGAGAGCTCTGAATTCGGGTAAGTAACAGGTAATTCACTTTTACATGCTTGCTTTGCATGAAGAATGCCTTACCCGCCGCTATCTTCTTCA
Source organism: Triticum dicoccoides (assembly GCF_002162155.2). Taxonomy (NCBI): domain Eukaryota; kingdom Viridiplantae; phylum Streptophyta; class Magnoliopsida; order Poales; family Poaceae; genus Triticum; species Triticum dicoccoides. The sequence continues at coordinate 223,180,450 of NC_041389.1, read as the reverse complement.
ATTCCTCGATTTCCTGGAGGGCCTTGTGGGCTTCGGCCTTAGCGGCTTTGGCGCTTTCAAGAGCCGACACAAGCTCGGACTCTCGAGTCTTCGAGTCACGCTCCAAATTCTCGTGTTTTTCCACGAGAGCCTGGAGCTCTTGCTGTACCTCCGCCACCCGTGCCTCCTGCTTCTCTCGCTCGGCGCGTTCCGCGGCCGCATTACATTCGGCAGCGGACACCGCCTCCTTCAGGGTCGCCACCTCGTTCGTAGCCCCTGGAGTACCCACGTTATCCTTGTCATTTCTCTTGCAACCAAATCCTTTTCTGTAAGGTACAACTTTAATACGGTGTTACTCACCTTCCTTGTCCTCGAGCTGCTTCTTGGCACGGCCAAGCTCGCTCTTGGACCGCTCGAGGCTCTGCTTCAAGGTATTGACCTCCGCAGTCAATGCGGCAGAGGTCAGCAGCGCAGCCTGCATTCCCATATGGACATATTTTTTAAGACTCCTGCGTATATCTTTTTAGATCCTCAGTCCGGCTTTTCTTTCCGAACACCGAACCAAGCATCAGGGGCTACTGTCTATGCGGTATTATATTACATATCTTAAAATTCTTACCTCAAAGCCTGTTAGAAGGCTGCTGCAGGCTTCGGTCGGCCCGCTTTTGGCGAGCTGAACCTTCTGAATCACCGCACTCATGACAGTGCGGTGTTCTTTTTTGATGGAAGCGCCGTTGAGCGCCTCCAGCAAGTTATCTGGTGCCTCCGGTTGGACAGAGGCCGCCGGCGTCACAATCTTGCCCTTCTTGCAAAGGGGCCGCACGCCGGACTCCAGAACCACTGAAGGTTCCAGTGCGGAGTCCGGTCCGAAGTCCGAGAGGTTGCCCTGCGGCACCTCAGGGGCCTCCTCTTCCTGGTGGGTCCCTTTCCGGGATCCCACCTTGCTGTCATCAGCATCGCGGGGGGAGGAGGCGGCCGAAAGTGAAGTGCTATTCACATCCGACGTGCCCAAGGACCCGCTCGACGAAGCGGGAAGATCGTCCTTGGGCGGACTACAGGATTGTATGCGGCGTTAAAAGATGCTATGCGACAAAAAGGAAATCATGAGTTATTCAGGAGTCCGGATACTTACGATCTCGCCATGGGCTTGGCCCTTGAGGGCCACTCCTCGTCGCCGTCGCCGGTGTTGGCAGAGCAGTCCGGGGGAAGGGCCTTCCCTTCTTGGACCCTTCGGCCTCCCCCGTAGGGGAGGCCTTCCTCTTCTTCTCTCCCCCCGCTGGGGGAGAGGCCTCTTTCTTCTCCTCGTCCTCGTGGGAGGAGTCCGCCTCGGAGTCATCGGACGATGAATCCGATAACACCCGGTGTCGGGAACTCCTCCGGGTTCCCGTGGCCTTCTTCTTGGCCTTCTTCTCCGGCACCACGTAAAGTGTCGGAACCAGCAGCCCTGTTAGACGGGCATCCGCTGGGTCTTCTGGAAGGGGAGCCGGACAGTTAACCTGTCCGAACGTCTTCTGCCAGGCCTGTTAAAGGTATTGGGAGTTTAGATCCCGCATAGAGTCAAACTATGAAAAGCAAGTGTCCCATAAAGGATAACATGGCTTACCTCGCCAGCCGGACGCTGCGAGCTGAATCCGCGATCTTCAGTAGCGGATGCGGGGGCCTCGGCGCCCTTGAATAGCACCATCCAGGTGTCTTCGTACGTAGTGTCGAAGAGGCCACTCAGGGTTTGGTGTTGTGCCGGATCGAACTCCCACAAATTGAAGTCCCGCTGTTGGCAGGGGAGAATCCGGCGGATGAGCATGACCTGGATTGCGTTGACAAGCTTGAGCTTCTTGTTCACCAGGGTTTGGAGACAGGATTGGAGTCCGGTCAGCTCTTCCAAGTCGCCCCACTGCAGGCCCTTCTCTTTCCAGGAAGTGAGCCGCATAGGGATGCCAGATCTGAATTCGGGGGCCACTGCCCATTCAGGGTCACGCGGCTCGGTGATGTAGAACCACCCCGATTGCCACCCTTTGATGGTTTCCACAAAGACGCCCTCGAGCCAAGTGATGTTGGGCATCTTGCCCACCATGGCGCCTCCGCACTCCGCTTGGCTGCCCTTCACAACCTTCGGCTTGACATTGAAGGTCTTTAGCCACAAGCCGAAGTGGGGCTGGATGCAGAGGAAGGCCTCGCACACGACGATAAATGCCGAGATGTTGAGGATGAAATTCGGGGCCAGATCGTGGAAATCCAGTCCGTAGTAGAACATGAGTCCCCGGACAAAGGGGTGGAGTGGGAAGCCCAGTCCGCGGAGGAAATGGGGAAGAAATACCACCCTCTCATGGGGCCCAGGGGTGGGGATGAGCTGCCCCTCGTCGGGGAGCCGGTGCACGATGTCGCTGGACAAATATCCGGCGCCGCGCAGCTTCTTGATGTGCCCCTCCGTGACGGAGGAGGCCATCCACTTGCCTCCCGCTCCGGACATGGTTGGAGAAGGTTGAGGTGAGATGTGCGGACTTGGGCACTGGAGCTCGAGTGCGTGGAGATGGATAAGCAAAGGAGGAAGAAGGCATGGGTAAAAAGGTGGATCCTTATCCCCTTATATATGGGCGGATGAAACTATGCGTCCCCACTAGCCTGGTAAAACTCGCTTATCTCCCAAGCACCACAATCAATGGTGCGGTTGGGTTACCCACGTCCATATTGATGAGAATCCCAGAATAAGGGGACACGATCTCTGCTTCGACAAGACGTGCCAAGGAAACCACTTCGCTAAACGCGCTGAGGTGGAATAACAAAAACGATTCGAGTAAAGGCTTGGTTGTGATGTGACGCCACTACACAAAATACGTCAGCAGATTGAACTTGTGAAATATTATTCTCTCTACGGTGGTATGTGGAATTTATTTTGCAGAGCCCGACACTATCCTGGTGTTCACAATCTTCTACGAATTGTTCGGAGGAGGAACCCGCCTTGCAATGCCGAAGACAATATGCGCGCCAGACTCGTTGTCATTGAAGCCTGGTTCAGGGGCTACTGAGGGAGTCCTGGACTAGGGGGTGTCTGGATAGCCGAACTATCATCATTGGCCGGACTCCAAGACTATGAAGATACAAGATTGAAGACTTCGTCCCGTGTCCGGATGGGACTTTCCTTGGCGTGGAAGGCAAGCTTGGCAATACGGATATGTAGATCTCCTACCATTGTAACTGACTCTGTGTAACCCTAGCCCTCTCCGGTGTCTATATAAACCGGAGGGTTTTAGTCCATAGGACGAACAACAATCATACCATAGGCTAGCTCCTAGGGTTTAGCCTCCTTGATCTCGTGGTAGATCCACTCTTGTACTACCCATATCATCAATATCAATCAAGCAGGAGTAGGGTTTTACCTCCATTGAGAGGGCCCGAACCTGGGTAAAAACATCGTGTCCCTTGTCTCCTGTTACCATCCGCCTAGACGCATAGTTCGGGACCCCCTACCCGAGATCCGCCGGTTTTGACACTGACATTGGTGCTTTCATTGAGAGTTCCTCTGTGTCGTCACCTATAGGCCCGATGGCTCCTTCGATCATCAACAACGACGCGGTCCAGGGTGAGACTTTTCTCCCCAGACAGATCTTCGTATTCGGCGGCTTTGCACTGCGGGCCAATTCACTTGGCCATCTGGAGTAGATTGAAAGCTTCTCCCACGGTACGCGCATTCTAGACTGAGGCCCCGTTCATGTCGGTGTAGCGCTGAATGTTAGCTGATAGACGTTGTTAATCTCACTGTTTACCGAAGTAGTTTACAGTCAATATGCTCTGCTTAAGAAGCTTCCTTGCCCTGTTCTGCACTCAATCTGCTTAGCTGAGATGGCATGCCAAGGCCGATTAGTTGCTAAAATATCCTGCCATATATTTATTGTGACGTAGATTGCCATGGTCTAGTAGCCAATCTGTTAGGTGAAATAGCTCTACACCGTTTTATACTCGATCTTTGTTGCTGCGATGGCCTTCGATAGTTTGATGGCTGTGTGCTCGGCCTCATTGACTGCTGAAACAACCTGCAATAATTTAGCACTCAAATCTGTTTGCTGAATTAGCTTTACATATATTTTGTTACTTAGATCTGCTCGTCCAAATATCTTGCCATAGCTTTAGACATCGACCTAGGTATTTTTTTCTGGACTTCATAAAAAAGCATATATGTTTTTCCTGTAATATCTAGTAGAAGAACTAATTTGTATGTCTAACAGATGGACAGGACTTGGATAACTTCTGCTCGAAGATTCTCCGCTGCATATGTCGAGGGGGTTGAAAACTTCATGAACTTTATCAGAGCTGAGTACGGTGGTCCGAAATCAGATTTGCTCTGCCCGTGTAGCAGTTGTATGAATTCAGTTACAAGACCCCAGTCAACTATGCAAAATCATCTACACTTGTATGGGATGTCGGTCACATATACTAGGTGGGTTCATCATGGTGAAACTGTGAACGTCAATGTTATTGACTACGTGGAAGTAGCAGATCATCATCTTGATCTGCCTGATGCTCAGGTGGAAGAGGAGGAGGAGGTGGTGGTGGCGGAGCCAGTGAGTTTGACCAACATTGAAACAATGCTACGAAATTCTTGTGCATTCCGTGAATTTTCACCTGCAGAAGAAAAACGGTGGGCCCGCATGTTGGAACAATGCAACATGGCTGTCACCCCAGGAAATAAGCTGTCAGTATTCTCAGCTATGGTCACCTTTCTTTAGGTGAAGACATCTGAGCGGATGACCAACAAATCATTCGATGCGATGTTGGCTGCTTTCCGCAAATCTTTCCCAGATGTGTCTGAGCTGCCACACACCTATAGTAAAATGAAGAAGTTCCTTCGTGCAGTTGGAATTGGATATGATATGATCCATGTTTGTAAAAATAATTGTGTTCTGTTCCGGAAGGATTATGCCAACTTAAGTGAATGCCCGAAATGCAAATCATCAAGATGGAAAGATGGCGATGCTGTGAAGAGGATTCCTCATAATGTTCTGAGACATTTTCCAATTATACCAAGATTGCAGAGGTTGTTTCATGATGCTCAAACAAGAGAGGATGTACTGTGGCATTCTAGGAACTAGGAGTACAGAGATCAGAATGTAATGAGCCATCCATCTAATGGTAGTGAGTGGAAAAGCTTCAATCATAAACACAAAAAGTTTGTTGCTGACCGGAGAAACATTAGACTTGGCTTAGCTTCAGATGGATTTAACCCATTTGGCCACCAGAGCGCCACATATAGCATGTGGCCAGTGCTTGCTATCCCTTACAACATGCCTCCAAATGTCTGCACCAAAGAATCAAACTACACGATGGCCTTTCTCATCCCAGGTCCAAAAAGTCCTGGAAAGGATTTTGATTTGTTCATGGAGCCTCTTGTGGAGGAACTTCAACAGCTATGGAGGGGTGTTATCACTCGAGACCTATATAGCAGCCCACCAGTTGATTTCTTTCTAGGTGTTGTTATAATTTGGTGCATCCATGATTATCCGGCTTTGGGCACTATGTAGGGCGAACGAAACATGGTTACAATGCATGTGTTCGCTGTGACAGGAATCCGCTGTCATACGCAATACTTAGTAAGATCTGTTACATTGGACACCGGCATTTCCTTGCCAAGGACAAGCCGCATCCTAGAAAATACCGAAGACATGTGTTCAATGAAAAGCATGAAAACCATGATGCGCCAAAGAGGCTCACCGCTGATGAGTTGCAAGTGGAATTAGAGAAGGTCAGGCGTATTACACCAGGAAACCATCCTGGTAATGGTAGCGGGAAAAGGAAGCGTGGCAGGGCAGAAGAGAGATTATTGTTTACCCGCAGGTCCACTTTGTGGGACTTGGAGTATTGGAAAGATTTGGATCTACGGCATAATCTTGATGTGATGAACATCGAGAAAAATATATGTGACAGCATTATCGGCGCACTTCTTAATATTGAAGGCAAGACGAAAGATGCCTTAAAATCTAAGATTGATTTGACACACCTGGGTATTAGACAGGAATTGCAGGTGCAAGATGAAGGTAAACCACGGGATATGGCACCAGCTGTATAGGTCTTGGACAAGGTAAAAAGAAAAGAATTCTGTGAGGTCCTGTCACATGTGATATTCCCACATGGATTTGCTTCCAACCCTGAAAGGAGAGTCAGTGCAGATGGAAACAAGGTACAAGGGTTGAAAACTCATGACTGCCACGTCCTACTTCAAAGGGTTTTACCTGTTATCCTTAGAGGATTGGGCTGCCCTGACTTATACAGAGCAGTTGCAGAGCTGGGACAATTCTTCAGGGAACTTTTCAGTAGAAATATCAGGATAGATGCTTTGGAGCGTCTTAGAGACAAGATACCAACTATCCTATGCGACCTTGAGAAGATATATCCTCCAGCCTTCTTTGATGTGATGGTGCATTTGGTTGTTCATCTACCTGATGAGGCACTACTTAGAGGTCCAGTACAGTATGGCTGGATGCACCCTATTGAAAGGCGGCTAGGCACTTTCAAGGGCTATGTTAGAAACAGCTAGACCCGAGGGTTCCATTGCTACAGAAGCATTGACATTCTGCTCAAAATACATTGAAACAGCTGATCAGCTTAGCAAAGAGGTTGGTGAAGACAATCTCGGGCTCAATGTTTTCGATTATTCTGTTCGAGTTACAGGGAAGAGTCGACAAGAGGACAAACCTAAAGATTTGGACAAAATGGTTTGGTATGTGTTGAATAACTGTCCTGAGATACTACCTTATATCAAGTAAGTGCGGTACTGCAGCTTATACATCGTAATCTACTAAACTTGCAGCACATTCTTATATATTTAGATGTTTGATGCGATCACTATGTTGTGCAGCATCTACAAAAAGGAGTTACTGCTGCAAAATCCAAGAAACATTGACAAACTAGTTATGGAGGATTTGCGAAATGGTTCAAGAGCCATGTAAGATTTTGAATTGCACTGTCTGTTTTTTTAATATATTAAGTACATAAGATGATCAGCTTGTCTATTTTCTAACCATAGGTAAGAAGATGCGGGAGGATGGGCAGGCAGTTGATGATGCCCTTTACTCACTAGCAATGGGTCCTGATACTCGGGTAAGACATTATGAATCTTGCGTTGTTGGAGATGTGCGCTACAACACCCTTGCACGAGACGAAGGCAGGAAGACACAAAACAGTGCCATCATGAGCACGGATACGTATGACAAAGAGACAACTGAAATGTATGCTAACATAACAGACATTGTTCAGTTGCAGTCTATCTCCAGTTTCGAGGATCATCAGTGTGTGGTTCTGTTGTGCTGTCGTTGGTATAACCTGTTTTCCAGGATCGCAAAACCCAGAGCTGATGATTATTTCAAATCCATCAATGTCAAGGCGGCGTACCATACCAACGAGCCTTTTATTTTGGAAAATCAAGCAACATAGATATTTTTCTTGGAAGACACATTTGCATGTAGCGATGACTGGAGAGTATTTCAAAGGTTTGAGCAGAGGAATTCGTTTAATGAAGTTGCACAACAAGATGATGCTTACACTGCTCCTGATGTACAAGATAACACAGATGTTCCTAATATCTTTGAGAACCATCACGTCAATGACGCCGGCGAAAAGATTGCATGTCGTGCTGTGGACATACAAGAGTTGATCAAGAAGAAGCCAACGTTCGAGGACATTGAGTATCAAGAAGAAGATGACACCGTGGGGAATTACGATTCAGACTGATACACATGGCGAAGATGTTTACGCTGCTGCTGCGGATGATGATTACATTGCTTTTGTCGTATTTGCCTGTCAGAAGACGTTTTTTTATCTACTATGTGAAATTGTGTTTGCTATGACAACTGAAACCTGATGAACATGTTGTTTAGTATTTTGCTGTGAGAACATCACTTGTTATGTATGTTGATTTGTGTTTGGTGATTGTATGACAACTAAAACATGATGACATTGTTGTTTAGTTGTACTCATATTTCGCTGTGAAACTTGAATTTGATGACATAGTTTGCTGTTGAACTGCAATTTGCTCGACGTCTTTGAATGAGAACAAAGCTGACCCGACAGGGCGTCTGCTATTTATTTATTTATATGAGCAAAAGGGGATACCCCCTGATTTCTGTTAATAGAAATCATTAGATGTTCACAACACTACGCCCAGCCTGCTACACAGGTTTCATTCATTACTAGTTTCAGCAAAGTGCTCATGTCGTAGCCACTGAATACATCACGAGTGCTACATACACTGCAAATAAAGAGACAATCATCCTACAGAGCACATCGATTTTGCCCATTATCTTCACAAGCTCTTTCATCTCCTCATTGCTGTCAAGGTCGTTCTGCAGTTGTTGCTTGGCCATGATCAGAGGAACTGCATCTTTAACCTTCTGCTCTGCATCTTCCTCTTCTGTCGTTCCTTCAGTTACTTGTCCAACACCCCAACCTGCTGGTATTGGGATTCCTCGGCTAACCAAATAATCAGCGTAGTTGCATTCCCCCACATCAGCAACTTCCCAGAAATACAAATCACACGAATCTTCCCTTTTTTGCACAAATCAAATTGGAAGATCATCAACCAAACTATTACAAAATTCAGCAACTGAAAGCAGCAGAACAACACTTAAACATATTATTACCCCATGATTCGGGCATTTGTAGAAGACTCGGCCAGGGTTACGGATTGTGGTTGAGATGTGACGGATGACTCTGCGTGATTTGCAGCAGTGGCACCATACCAATAGCAGTGGGTCGCGATGAGCAATCGGCTGCGGTGTGCGTGCCGGCGGGGGTGTGATGATACCCACAGGCGATGGTACGGGTGGCGACTTGGCGCATATCTGGTTGTTTCCTGCTGAAGAGCAAGTGGACGAGCAGCCAGCAGACATGGTTGCTGCGGCCAGAGCTTCTGATGCTAGGCAGAGTAAGTAGAGAAGAGAAGAAGCGAATGTTGGTTATGTCAGTTTCATTACTTGAAGAGTAGCATAGCACCATATATAGTCATAGTCTAGGTTTGGATTCGAACCAGCTACAGGAGCATGTCTCTCTTTTTTCTAAAACTCGGCAACGTCTCTTTACTGGTACACTAGCTTGTTCTGTATGCCTTCCCAAGTCTTTGATTTTCTTTCCCTTTTTTGCGAGGAAGGAAGGAGGACAAAATTGAGAGTTCCTGGGATTCGAACCCAAGACCTCTCGGTTGAAAACCAAGGGTGCTAATCACTTATGTGGCGAACGTTCCCTGGGAGGAGGACGACAGACGAACGCATTTTCCTCGCAGTTTTAGTTGCGACACAAGATTGAACGGTCGTAGTTTCGGGAATGTTATCAGGCCAACGAGCCAGTTTTTCTTTTCTTCCTATATATAAAAAAGTATGCTACTTGGTGTCGGCTTAGTCAACAAATGATTGTGCCAACCTTGACCGTTGGATTGACATTCAACGTCTGTCGTGTTTCTTCAGTCTCTTCTTCCTCGATCCGCCAAAGCTAAACCAGCATCGGCGGGACCGCCCGCTCCAGCCTCCCACGGCTGGCTGTGCTGCCGCGCACGCATCGTGGCCACATCGCACCTTAAAACTCTGCGCATCTTCCCCGGCTCCTGTTCGTCCCCGTCCGAGGCCTCACAATCGTCCTCCGCCTTGGTTCGCTCGCCGCGGCGCCGCCCTCCGGTGTTGTCAACATGGTCATTAACCGAGAGGAATAAGGAGATGACTGTACATGGTGAGGATGACAGTAGGGACCCAGCAGCGCGCGTAGTAATTTTGTTTTTTCGGGACGGAGAAGGGTATCAACTGGGTTGTGCGGGACCCGTGGCCCATCTAGCCTAGGCTTTTATTTCTTATGTTTAGCACATGACCAGCCCAGTTTGTTTTTTTCCTTTCTGAAAATGGCTAGCCAGCTATTTTGTTTTTTGCAGAATAACCAACATAGGGCTGCTTGCTTTTCTACGCCCTGCTGGGCCGGAAATCTTTCAAGACGAGGAGGGATGCATTTTGCGCAGAAAATGGGCTATAAGTAATAAGAAATGGGCTATAAGTAATACTAAATGGGCTGTAAAATGAAAAAATACAGCAAACAGGCAATTAGTTCCAAAATACTATTTTCTTTCGGATTTTGATATTTTAAATTTCACTGTTTTTGTGCGGGTAAAATTTCATTGAATTTAAATTAAGGTATATTTAGATTTAAAATTAATTTGAATCTAGCTAGAAATTTCGGGTTGTATGTTGTTTGGGACAGATTTGGAGGCTGACTTGTGGGTCTACTAGGTTGACGTGTACTTTGGCTTTGTCAACTTAGTCCACAAACGATTCTAGCAGCAGTGACCGTTGGATGTTAATCCAATGGCCGTGCAGCTTCTTCAATATCTGATCTTCTTGTTCCAGCCGCCCAAACCGGCACCGTTGGGACTACCTGCTCCCGCCTCCCGTGGCCGGCTGTGCTGCCGCACAGGCTGCACCGCCCCACCCTACTTCATTGCTGGCCAGACCATTCCTCTACTCACCCACACCTCCTGTTATTTTTCCGCGACGGCAGCCGGACCAGTAAACCCTCGTACTCCCCACCGCGTGGGCAACCATTGCTGAGTCTTCCCCGGCTCCATGTCGTTCCCTTCCTAGGCCTCGCCGTCGTCCACCGCCATGGTGCTCTCGGCGCAGCCTGGTCAACATGGTCAACGAATGACATCCATCGGACATAGACTGTACGTGGAGAGGCTGACAGCTGGGTCCATGGCCGCACACAAGGAAATGCCTCCTTATTACGCGTAAAATAATGATTCCTCCACCTAACAGCTGGGACCCATCGGAAGGGCCTCTGTATTTCGTGAAAAAAAACGTTCCCCCCGCTGACAGGTCGGACCCACCAGCTATATCTTCGCACGCAAGGAAGTGCCTCCTTATTACGCACAAAAAAATTAATACCCCCTGCTAGCTGGGACCCACCATAGTGGGAGGATGACTTGTGGGCCAACTAAGTTGACGGGGACGGAGGGCTTTGTCAACTTAGTCAATATGAACGATTCTAGCTCCAGTGACCGTACGATGTCCATCCAACGGCCGTAGTGCTTCTTCAACCTCTGGTCTTCTTGCTCCAGCCGCCCAAACCAGCGCCGGTCGTGTCGCGTGCTCCTGCCTCCCGTCGCCAGCTGTGATGCCGCGGAGGCCTCACCGCCCCCTACTACTCCCACCGCTGGCCAGGCCATCCCTCTACTCACCCACACCCCCTATTATTCTGCGGCGACGGCAGCCGAACCAGTGAACCCTCGTACTCCTCTCTGCGCGGGCTTCCGCTGCTGCTTCTTCCCCGGCTCCATGTCGTCCCCTTCCTAGGCCTCGCCGTCGTCCACCGCCGTGGTGCTCTCGGCGCGGCGTGGTCAACATGGTCAAGGAACGACTTCCATCGGACGTGGACTGTACGTGGAGAGGCTGACAGCTGGGTCCACGGCCGCAGCAAGGAAGTGCCTCCTTATTACGCGAAAAATAATGATTCCTCCACCTGACAGCTGGGACCCACCGGACGGTCCACTGTATTTCGTGAAAAAAATGTTTCCCCCCTCACTGCTGGGACCCACCAGCTACATCTTCGCATGCAAGGAAGTGCGTCTGGGAAAAAACAATTCGCCCCCCTGACTGCTGGGACCCACCAGCTACATCTTCGCACGCAAGGAAGTGCCTGACAGTCGGGACCCACCTGGTCGAAGCGTACGTAGCGTTGTCATTCTGGTCGCGAACGTGTACGTACATACTGGTCGATGTAGAGGCACGCACGTGTTGTAGTAGAGACGCGCACGTAGCATGTACACGTACGTACAACGGGCAGGGTGCAAGAAAGAAAATACGGCCACGTAAGTACATACAGGCGGGGTCTCGAACGCCTACTCGCGCATACATACGGCCAGGGCTCGTGTACATGGCTGGGTCGAAACGGAGAAACTGCGTCGTCGTCGTGTTCACGGGGAGGCAACGGAATGCGGCGTGTTCATCGGGAGGCAACGAAATGCGTCGTGTTCATCGGGAGGCAACGGAACGCATGGGAGCCAACCGGCTTGGACGGAACAGCCGATGGAAACGAGGCCTCGCGTACCGCAGAACGGAGGAAACGGCCTTGTGTTCAACCGGCCACATTCGAAACGGGATCCTGTTCATCGGGAGGGGTCTGGTGTACTGCAAAACGAAGGAAACGGACTTGTGTTGGACCTCCTACGGTCGAAATGGGGTCCTGTTGATCGAAAGGGGTTTGGCGTACCGCAAAACGGACGAAACTGACCTGTGTTGGAGCGCTACGGTCGAAATGGGGGTCCTGTTCATCAGGAGGGGTGTGGCGTACCGCAAAACGGGACTTCACGGGATACTGTTCATCTCCACCGTCGACCTCCTCCAGCCTCCACGGGCTACTGTTCATCCACCGTTGACCTCCTCCAGCCTCCACCTGCAACTGTTCATCCACGGGCTCCTATTCATCCAGCCTCCACCGCGCGCTACTCCACGGGCTCCTGTTCAACTACCCCTCCATGGGCTACCGTTCATCCACCCCTCCACCGTCTACTGTTCATCCAGCCCTCCACGGGGTCGTCCTGTTCATCCAGCCCTCCACGGGGTCCTGTTAATCCAGCCCCAACCGGCTCGATTGATCGGGGTCATGTTCATTTCGAGGCAACACTATGGGTCCTGTTCATCCACCCCACCGCTCACTGTTCATCCAAACCCCCCGCAACACTCACTGCTCATCCAAACCCCCCTGCAACTCTCACTGTTCATCTAGAGGCAGCATCGATCGGCTTCAGTTAGCAGTAGTAGCGAAGGAATAGCTCGATCGCTCGGGTTCAGTAACACGTAGCCTGCAGTGCAATCGCTCGGGTTCAGTTAGGCGACGCCTCGCTCGGGTTCAGTTAGAGCCCAACGCCTCACACATACGCGCGTACGTGTACGAGATAAACGCGCATCACTCGGCCCCCGACCACCCACCATAACCGGGAACTCCCCGAAATTTTCTTCGCCCTCGCTTCTACCACGGTTTTTTCCATCATGGACGGCCCAAAGAATGTCATGCAGTTGCGTCTCCGGCCCGCCCAGGACGAAAAGCCCATTTTCTTTCATGATTTTTTGTCATAGAAGTAGGAGCCCACCACATCTATGATGATACCGGGTTTTGTCACAATTATCGTCATAGAAGTGTCATAAGCATGACATAGAAAAAATTCGTTCGACCCAAAATGTAACGGATGTGTCTCTTTTTTGTAGTGTTTGTACTCCATCACATCAATACAATCAAAGCATGATATAGGGTTTTACTTCTTCGAGAGGGCCTGAACCTGGGTAAACATCATCTCTCTTGTCTCCTATTACCATTGTTCTTAGACTGACAGCTCGGGACCCCCTACCCGAGATCAGCTGGTTTTAATACCGACATCGTGACCTCTGATTGATAGTTAGAAAGTGCCAGCCGGACTAGGACCATGACGACAGCGATCCGTAAAGCCAAGGACAGGGGGAAATGTTGCATAGCGCCCAGGCATGCAACGCGGCAACCCGGCTATGCGCAAGCAAAGCTGACCAGCTAGGCCCCTTCACATCCCCATACACACACCGTCAAAGCGAGGCGCATGACATGGGTCCAGATCCATGAGGGATTAAGATCTACCATTCCGAATATATATGAACAATCTATGTGAACATTCGCAAACACATATAAATAAAAGTAGTACCCAACAACAACTCAAGCATAAGTATTAATATAGAATAGATAATGGAAAAACAATTCATAGCACATGCATCATTGCCTACCAAATAATTATATGGGTCTATGGATGGCAAAGCCTCTGATCAAGGGACGAAGATGGTGATGGAGACTGATACGTCTCAAACATATCTATATTTTTTGATTGTTTCATGATGCTATATTATCATTTATATATACTTTGATTATCATTTTATATTAGTTTTCTGGACTAACCTATTAATTTAGTGCCAAGTGTCAGTTCCTGTTTTTCTGCTTGTTTTTGGTTTTGCAGGAAATCAATATCTACAAAGGTCAAAATACGTTGCCAATTTAACATGATTTTTTTGGGCAACAAGAAACACTGGAAGCTTCGGGAAGCGTCGAGAGGACCCACCAACCAGCCATAACGGCAGGTGGCGTGGCTAGGGGATGCTCACACCACCTAGGCTTGTGGGTCCCCTAGTTACCATCTTGACCTGATTCCACCGCCATAAATTCCTATAAATACCGAAACCATTCATTGTACCTCCAGAAGAATTTTATCTCTATCGCAAGCCTTTGTTTTGAAGAGATCCCATTTGGAGCCCTATCCTAGAGTTCTGCTGGAGGGGGAAGCCATTGGAGGAGGCCTCTTCATTAACCTTGCTCCATACATGATGATGTGTGAGTAGTTTCTTTAGGGCCTATGGGTCCATAGTAGTAGCCAGCTGGATTTTCCCTCTCTCTTTTGGATCTTCAATACCATGTTCTCCTCTACATCAATCAAATGTAATTCTTATGGTGTGTTTGTTGGCATATGATGAATTGCGGATTTATGATCAGATCCTTCATTGGATATTATTGAATCTTATGAAGTTTCTTTGTTGTATAATTAAGTAACTATGTATTCTTTCTGATCTATTTGTCTTCTTTGGCCAAAATAGATGGGTAGTTCTTCAGAGAAAGTGGTGCATACTAGTGGGTTCAACCATGATGTGTTCTACATCCCAGTGACAGAATGGGGACAAGACACATATTTGTATTGTTGCTACTAAGGATAACCGACTAGGAATTATCTTATTGCTAGATTTCTTTCTGTCTAAAGCATGTCATCTTGCTTACTGCATTGCTCAATTTCTAGTAAACTAAATACCTTGAGATGCATGCTAGATAACGGTTTCGGGGTGGAGTAATGGTAGTAGATGTAGTTGGATAATGGTCTAATTATCGCGGACGTAATGCCTATACAAGATTATGCCATGAATAATCATAGTTATAATTCTTGCTTTTCTATCAATTGCCCAACAGTAATTTGTATACCACTCCATTACATGCTTTTGAGAGAAACGCCACCAATGAATCTATGGCCCTCGGGTCCATTCTCTATCAATACTTGTTCTATAAAATTGCCCTTTTATTTGCCTTTATTGTTTTACCGTTGCACTATACCATTATTTATTTATCCATCTATTTGTTTTTAACCTTGTAACTAGTAAGACGAGGGGCTTAAAACCCCTTGCCAAGTTGGGTGCAAGTATTTATTTTGTTTGTTTGTAGGTGTTGCTTATATTGTTAGCTTGTTGACTCCCATTGGTTCGATTAAACCTTAGTTCTTAACTGAGGGAAATACTTTTAATTATGTGCTACATCACCTTTCCTCTTTGGAAAAATCCAACAACCCCTACAGGAGTAGCAGAAGAATTTCTGGCGCCGTTGCCAGAGTCAATGTCTACCAAATCAGGGGCCTTCGCACAAACTTCTTTATTTGCTTATTTTATTTGTTACCTAGTTACTCTTGCCTTTTTCTTTACTTGCCAAAATTTTCCAGAACACCAAAAAAAAATCTTGTGTTGCTATTTCTGCCTTTGTTGACATCATGTCTACTCCTGAAAATACCAAGCTATGTGATTTATCTAGTACTAATAATAGTGAGTTTATTAATAATCCTATTGCTCCCCCCGCCACCACTGTGGAGTCTTATGAGATTAAAGCCGCTTTATTAAACCTTGTGACGAAAGATCAATTTTCTGAAAATTGTAATGAAAATGCCGCAGCCCATCTTAATACCTTTGTTGAACTATGTGATATGCAAAAAAAACTAAAGATGCGGACAATGATATTATAAAACTGAAGTTGTTTCCGTTATTTTGAGAGATAGAGCCAAAAAATGGTTAGTTTCTGTACTGAAAAGTAGTATTGATTCTTGGTCTAAGTGTAAAGATGCTTTATTGGTAAATATTGTCCTCCTGCAAAAATTAATTCTTTGAGGAATCAAATTATGAATTTTAAACAACTTGATTAAGGACATGTTGCACAATCATGGAAAAGAATGGAACTTATGGTAAAGAATTGTCCCATGCATGAATTAAGTCTTTGGATGGTAGTATAAGATTTTCTATGCATGACTAAACTTTGTTTTTAGAAATCATCTAGACTTTGCTGTATGTGGTGCGTTCACGGGGATAACCATTGGATAGGCTACTGAGCTTCTTGATAACATGAGCCAATCATTCCCAATGGAACACCGAGCGCATGCCAAGTGTTAAGAAGGTAAATGTTAATGAAAAAGTTGATGCAATTATGTTCATACTTGCTACTAAGAGTGCTAGTATTTGGTTCATACCGATCCTTGCCCCCTCTAGTCGATCATACCGATCCTTACTATTGAAACATAGGGTGGGCCTTGGGGCCATCTAACAATTTCTACAATGGCCCATGTGGGTTTTATGGTAATGGGTGTGGTGGGAAGTATAGTCCTACATTACTAGTTGGAGAGAAGTTGGACCTCCTTATAAGAGATTCTCTTCCACATGCTATAGGAGCTTGAGAAGAGAAGTGGTTCCCGCGTACTAACCCTTCGTCGCCCGCCTCGCAACGCCACGCCTCATCACAACGCACCGCGGGTTGCGGGAATGAGCCGAGCCGAGCTCACACTTATGTGCTTTTTTTGCTGGCCAGGAATGAAGAGTCTTTGACAGCCAGGCAACGATTTGAGACGTCGGATCGTGGGCTATCACCGACTCGGATGTGGGTCCAGCCCACGCTTCTCCACGCGGCCACGCCTATATATTGGAGGCGCTGGCCAACCCTAGCCGCAACGAGAATCAAATCGCATCTCTACATCCACGCCCGTCATTCCTGTTGCTGATGCTACCGCCGGTGATCCCATACCGTCCACCACGTACACAGTTGACGGGGGAGTAGGTCTTTGAAACCCCGCCTCTCTAGATCCTGTACGGTAGAGGGGCGATTAGTTTTTTGGAGAGCGTCTCCTACGCGACTGCTCATTGTCGTTCGTCCACGTCCGCTGCATCGTCTACGTTTGCATCGTCTTCATCGTCACCATGCCCACCGCCAACAAAGCCGATCGTGCCACCGTCGAGAAACTCGAAGCCGAGAAGAAGGACACCGAGGACGCCGCCGCGGCTTCTGCCTGGCCGATTGGAGGGTATAACTCGCTTATACCTCTCATGTTTAGTTCCGTCTTAGCGGTACCAGCTATTTGCATATATCTTTCTACTATATGTGTGGTGCATGCTTATCTAGAGCGTAATCAGTATGTTTTTAATTCTACCAATGCCATGATCATGACTATTTACTGGATTAATTTAATAAAAAAATTGTCTATTTACTCAACACTTTCAACCCATCTTCGGGGGAGGATAAAGAGAGCAACCTAATTGCGTATTTTTTTGCAAATTCATTATTTTAGGAGCTTTTTGCGAATTCATTGAAGAGTGTTTGATATACCAAAAGTAAAACAAAGGAACTATCCGCCAACAAAGCCGATCGTGCCACCGTCGAGAAACTCGAAGCCGAGAAGAAGGACACCGAGGACGCCGCCGCGGCTTCTGCCTGGCCGATTGGAGGGTATAACTCGCTTATACCTCTCATGTTTAGTTCCGTCTTAGCGGTACCAGCTATTTGCATATATCTTTCTACTATATGTGTGGTGCATGCTTATCTAGAGCGTAATCAGTATGTTTTTAATTCTACCAATGCCATGATCATGACTATTTACTGGATTAATTTAATAAAAAAATTGTCTATTTACTCAACACTTTCAACCCATCTTCGGGGGAGGATAAAGAGAGCAACCTAATTGCGTATTTTTTTGCAAATTCATTATTTTAGGAGCTTTTTGCGAATTCATTGAAGAGTGTTTGATATACCAAAAGTAAAACAAAGGAACTATCCGCCAACAAAGCCGATCGTGCCACCGTCGAGAAACTCGAAGCCGAGAAGAAGGACACCGAGGACGCCGCCGCGGCTTCTGCCTGGCCGATTGGAGGGTATAACTCGCTTATACCTCTCATGTTTAGTTCCGTCTTAGCGGTACCAGCTATTTGCATATATCTTTCTACTATATGTGTGGTGCATGCTTATCTAGAGCGTAATCAGTATGTTTTTAATTCTACCAATGCCATGATCATGACTATTTACTGGATTAATTTAATAAAAAAATTGTCTATTTACTCAACACTTTCAACCCATCTTCGGGGGAGGATAAAGAGAGCAACCTAATTGCGTATTTTTTTGCAAATTCATTATTTTAGGAGCTTTTTGCGAATTCATTGAAGAGTGTTTGATATACCAAAAGTAAAACAAAGGAACTATCGATATATCAAAACATGCACGCCTGGTGGGACTCGAACCCACAATCGTCTGATTAGAAGTCAGACGCCTTATCCATTAGGCCACAGGCGCTGCTTTGTCTGCGTCCAACCCACGCCTCTCCTTCTTTAGTCTTCTGCGCTGCGTCTTCTTGCGTTCCGCCGTTCTCTTGTCGTTATATCCAAGACACAGCCTTCCCCGTCGTCTCCCATCTCATCACATCGCCGTCGCCGGAGCGAGGTGCGGAAGAGGTCATCTGCGCTCGGGATGGAGGCAGTGGCGAACAAGCGCAGCGGCATCGGATCCGGCGCCACGGCGGCCGCGGAGGAGGAGAAGGGCCGTAAGAGGGGCCACGGATCCACCGCGCTGTTCGTGGCGGTGGACTACGCCTTCCTGCTCGCCTTCGCCGGGTTCCTCTCCTACCTCGTCGTCTCCCAGATCCTCCCTTCCGCCATCTAGATCGGCGCCCGTCGTCGTTTGCTTCTGGATGCGATGCGTGTGAAATCCCGAGATCTTGGCTCGGGGTATGGTCACCTCCTCCTTGTCTCGTTTGATGCAATGGATTCCGCCTCTGTAACAATCAAAATATGAGACGACAAGTAGCTCGGATGCTGTTTCTTTGCGATTTTGCATGACGAATTGTAATGCCCCAGTCTTGCCGTGTTCTAGAACAATAAAATGCTTCAGTGTTCCTTTGTTCATTGCTTGAACGACTGGATGGTGTCCATTATATATCAGATTGATCGTTCATGTTTACGTTATTAATATGTTGGAGATGGATAATATTTCCAGGAACAAGAAGCTCAGGTGCATCTGAAGCGTCCCTTCTTCAGATGAGACCACAAGGCTTCCTGCTTTCTGCCTTGGCTTCTTTCAAAATTGGCAACGACTTAATTTCGACCAAGATTGACCTTTCCATTTCCTTCCCAAGAGGAAGAGACCAAAAAGAACCTTGTTACAACATTTCACATCAATAGTCGCATATCATCTGACTAGAGATGAGAAACTCTCCATGGGGCTACCAGCTACCAGCTACAGTGGTGATCTGATCAGTTAGCACATTCATAGCATTTTCCTGGATAACCAGATATTCACAGCAGTGTTTTGCAGTTGAAGCTTACGGCAATAGCCGGACAGCTGCGATGGATGGGATCTTCTCTCTGAGCTTCTGTGCTACAGCAACTCGGACGGCCGCCACACCTGCTGCAGGGCCCTTGAGTTGGACTTTCACGAAGAATTTGTTGATCGCGACAAACCTGAGATTACCGCCTCCTGCGCCGGTGAGGTATGGCCTGATCTCATCGAGTACCTGCCATTGGGTGAAAGGAAGTAATTTTCAAATATGTACCTTTAGTTGCTCCAGCTACTGGTTTTCGCCCATATTATGGAAAGGGCAAATAAATGTTAGATAAATCGTCTCAAGGTGTAGGACAATGTGCAACAAGGAGACATTGTATAATGTCTAACAATTACTTGCACTATTATATTTATTTGGAATTGTAGATGTTGATAATTTTTAATATAAATTTAGTCAAAGTTTACAACGTTTTTACTTAAGAGAAACCTAATACGCAGAGTAAAAGGAAACGGAGGGAGTACATGTTCTGCATTCTGTATTGGAATGTCATTCTAAGCAAGAATGAACGACAAACCAACCACATGGAACAGTCATCAATGTGCCACAAAATTAAACGGACAAATCGCAGATCCTCTTATCAAAAGAAGATGGACGGCGATACCGTCCATGGCAGGAAGGTTGTTGCTCCGGTATATAGTCCCCACACCCCAGAATGGTATGTGAAATTAAAGACAACACACTATATGCTGTTGCATAAAAAGAAGAACTGGAACACTAGCATTCTATTTGAAGATAACAACCTAGTTTTATCTACTATCTACTACCACTATAAAAGAGAGAGAGGGCGGAGAACCAAATCATCCTATCCATCGACCCCTGTAATCTAATGGTCTACATCACTCCAACATACTAAACGTGTTTTACGCTTTAATTACCCACCATGCCATTACCCTATCTACTCGCTAACCAAACCCGGTACCCCACAGCTCGCCCCTCTCTCGCATGTCTCTCTCGCACGCCCGCTCGACCACGCCTCTCTCCCGCACACCTCTCTCTCTCGCCTAACCAACCTCTCGACCATGCCCTGCCGCCGCTCCAACCTCTCGGCCCCGCCGCCGCCCCTTCTCGGCCTCGCCGCCGCCCCTTCACGCCGGCGGCCACGGCCCCGACGGGCGCAGCAGCACCCCCCCGATGGTCGAGCGGCACCTCCGCCGCAGGGGGGCCGGGCCGCAGCAGCACGCCCACTCCGCTCCAACCTCTCGGCCCTGCCGCCGCTCACCCCGCCGCCGCCCCTTCTCGGCCTCGCCGCCGCCCCTTCACGCCGGCTCACAGCCTGAACGGAGCCCCAGTTGGCTCGCCCTTGCTCTCCACCTGTGGCGCCGGTGGCGTGTGCGCAACGGATGAGGCCCCGCACTCGCGCCGCGGCAGTGCGGATGGAGCTCCGCCGAGTCCATGAGCTCCCGAGCCGGGCGACGGCGCGTATTGATCTGAAAAAGGCCACCAACCCATATTATAATATCCTTTGATATCAAGTTCTAGCTGTACATTAACCAAAGCATCTCTTTTCTGATCAGTTATACATCAATCAAAGCATCACTTTTCTGATCAATTAAGGAAAACATGTCAGGATGGTTGATGCTTGATGCAACGGGAGTCACATGTGTATTGCCGACAGTTTCAATTTAATCGGGCTTCCGACTGGAGGAACAGAAGCGACTCTCTATTCTCCAGCCATTAAGTTCATTACTGAATAACAAAATCAGCTTCAGACCTAAGGTTTGATCAGGAAAATTCAGCTAGGTCTATCTATGTACATTGGTCTTAATTTTTTTAGATGAGCAAACTGTCTACTTCCATAGGAAGTGGATGGGATGATCTACATGGCCTCCTGCAGCACCGGATTCAAGGAATCAGTACAACAGTGTGGCCTCTTACTAGACAGTTTTCTTCTCTCTGTTTTCAAGAATGCTAGACACTTTTCAGTTTTCTTTGATGTTGATCAAAATATTTAAATATTTGGATGCGTTTTCTTGAATACAGGTCTGATCTTTGATTATCTGCATAGTATATCTAACCACTCTGACTTTCCTTTATTATCAAGATGCATCAAACCGCCATCCCCTCCGAGAGGAAGGCCAACTCAAGTAGGTATTACATCGATTTTTTAAGCAGTAAATTCAGAAATCTGAATTGAACTAACTGATTTGGCTTATGTTCTGTAAATGCAGCATCCATGTACAAGAATTTCTGTAATGTAGTTATGTGAACTAGAGGTGTGGTTTAGCAATGTACCTCATACACTGCTGGTTGATGACAAAGATATGTCAGGTTTGCCTTGATTATATTATAAATTACTCAAATCTTTTTAGAAACAGGAAAGGTAAGTTTAAATTGCATAAAACAGGAAAGCGAACGAGTAGTTTGTAGTGTTGAAATAAAATCAGAACTTAAAACATATGGGTTTTACAAGCATCACTGCTTGAACATGCAAAAGATAAATAACAGCTAAAGTTTCATGGACTACACCAGTTTCCACAGCTAAAATGTCTACCATTGTTGAATCTCTATTTCTGTGGAGTAGCATGTTTTGGGGCATACTTACTTACATACTTTGTTCCTTTAGAGTAATATAATCTTCTCGAGGTGTTAATTCACTTATTTTTCACACATGATGAATCCATAGTTGTTCGATTTAGCCAGAATAATCTCTTCTTTGTTAATAATAGTTTTATATAACATTACTTATATCAGGTCAAGTAGCCTCTCATAATGAAATACAGCATTTTTTTGTCGATCTCTCTCGAAATGATTGTTTACAGATAAAATTATTTGTAGAGATGGAGGACCTCGTAACCGACCATGTTGGGAGCTTGTGAAGAAATAGTATGTTGCTGTATGGAGGAATCCTTTAAATAACTCATGCTATGTGAGTCAGTGATCCTGAGGCAAACCTCCACTTTGTGATAGTGATGATAATTCCAGATAATGTTTGGTATTTTTTAACCCATCTAATCTACTTTTATTAGTTAAGCCTCAATTTGTTTTGAACATTTGCAATAATACTAAATTCATAAGGATGATCTTTACGGTTTAAATAAACTGTCTATGGTTTTTCTAGAATTGTTCTGAACATTGGCATAATTATACATTCATCTCTTGCGGAGTAGTCTCATGATTTTGGCTTATTTATTGCTTGTTGGTGATTCCTAAATGTGTGATACTGATACATATTGCAGTTTCGTTTCAGATGCAACCTTCAACTACAGAAGTTTCAGTTTCCTGATTGCCGGTTTCTTCTTTGCGAGTCTTCCTTTTTCTTATGTTCACAAGGTGTACCATTGTCTATAGTATTTGCCAAGTTTAATCGAATGTCTAGATAAAATGTTTTGCATGGCAGGAAATAAGCAAGTAGGTATTTGAAGGTGAACTTTGTATGAATCCTCCGGCTCCCGCCTACCCATTCTTCAATGAGTTAGTATCCTCAAGTCACGATGTATCAATTTTGCCATGCAAGACGTTATGATAAAATAGAGGATGTAGAATGACCATGGGTCTTGAGCCTTGCTTATTGGGATGGATGTATGCGATTGTTTTTCTCCCGTTGCAACGCACGGGCATATTTCCTAGTATAAGAAACGTTTTTCGCAAGCTGACGCTGCAAGACCCTCTAGTGAATCTTTATTTGCATTTCATGTAGTATGAGATAGGTTAATGCTTGACAAATACCCGGTGTAAGTTTTGCATTGCATCGAATTGTACGTTGTCTGCACAATTAGAATTTTGATTATTCTCCATTGGCACCATAACAAGTAACAGTACCTTTTCAACATTCTCTTCGTTCAGCTTAAGCCCAGCCTCCTTGTCCGTGATAGCTTCAACTGCAGCAATCTCTGGTATTTCATCCATCAAACGCCGCTGAATGCCCATCCTCATGGTCATCACCGAGCTTGGGCACGCCCCGCATGCTCCTTGCAGCTTGAGCCTCACCACATTCCCGTCGATCTCATGCAAGGCAACGTTGCCGCCGTCTGCCATGAGATACGGCCGGACTTGATCCAGAACAAGCTCCACATTTTCAGCGGTTAATGGTGAATCGACCACCGGATTCGGGTCGGCAATGGGTCGAACAACTGCAGCAACAAAACGTGATAGATGAAACTTTGAAATCTACCTCTATTAAGGACTAGCGTATCGAACTGTCACTATAGTTGGTCTGCGGCAAGGACGGAAGTCTCACCTTCCAGCGGCTGGCGAGTGGACACGGCGACCGAAGTTGCCGCGGCAGAGGGCGTTCTCCTCCCACGCAAGCGCGACGAGACCCCAACCTTGAAACGAACAGCTCCTCGTTAAACAACATGAAGCGGATAAGCAAGAAGAGACGGAGAAACAAGAGGCCTTACCTTGAAGGAGGAGGTAGACGGCGAGGTGGTCGGCACCCACGCCGACGCCGCTACCGCCGCCTGCATCTCCGGTGCCCGACTGGAGGCAACCGGTCCTGGAGATGCCGCCGCTGTTGGCGAGGCGTGGGTGGCGGTGGTATTTGTGTGCCCGCATTCCCGCTCCAGCGCTCGTTTCTTTTGCTAAATTTTGTGCGGTTTTAGTTCAACCAAACCAACCGATGGCCATGCGCACATGCTACGTGCTGGCATCTGCAATGCAAACCCCTTAAACAGACACAGCATCCGATCACGAACGTGTCTGCGGACATGATGTGGAAGCCGGCCATCCCTCGCTGTCTGCATACACTGTAAATTGGATTTGAATAAGCCAGATGAATTTTATGTAAACCGAATGATCTTCATCTAAACCGAACCAAAATCATTACATTTTCGACATATGCTAAATTTTGTACGGTACCCCAAAGCAAGCTGATTGCCATACACACATGCTACTTCGATTTCGTGGGGAGTAACCTATGCAATATGTCCTATTCTGCAAACTAGGTCAGGTGGGGAGTAACCTCTGCAATATTTGCTCATTATCGGAGTATCTTTGTGTTAGTCAAATGCAAAGATTTCTGTTGAGTGAATATGGCCGCAAATATATTGGTAAAATGCTTGAGCTACAAATATACCTTGAATTTTCAAACAATAACTATTTAAGTTGATGATACTGATAATTTTGTTTGTTGATGTCCACGTACATGAGACATACGTCATAAGGCTCCTCCAATCTTTCCTTTTATCATGCATTTGATGGCATAAAACGGATAGACGGCCAGAACCTTTGAAGCTCATTACACGGTAAACAAAATGATGCGGAGCATCCTTTGGTCATCCACATGGACATGTCATCATCACCCAAGGCATCAAGTGGACCGATGACAAGGGCTCGTGCAAGGGCTATCGTAACCGTGGTGAACTCCCTCCTTGCTCAACTCCTTTTCGAATCACATGAGACATGACTACTACCTCAAGCGGAGACACTTTGCATACCCAGATACCAAGGGACCAACCATGGAGAAGCTAAGGAGCAAGGCCAAGCAATGGATGAAGAAGAACATGAAGATGGAGAGCAAACGACACAAGTCAGCACTAATAGAGGCAAAGGTGCCCCGATGTTTTGATGAGAAGTAGCTATCGTTTTCGGTGGAAGTCGACTTTGACGATCCGACTACAAACGTGCGAAGACGTCGCGCCTTGGCAATCGCTAAACCAACTCCAGAGGTTATTGACCACGTCAGAGCACGATCAACCTGACCACAAGGGTCTATTTCCTGCACGTAAACGAAGAACAAGTAAGAAGCCGAGATTGTAGTCTGGATATTGCGAATATAAGAGAAAAGCTTCATTGATCAAAGTTGGGTACTGAAACATCTTGGCCTGGTCGTTTGACATAAAGGAAGTACGCGCGTTGCACTATGGCGAACTTTAATCTAAACAAAACCCAAGTCTAAATGACGCCTTAAGGGCTGTATTTATAGGGGGAAGCGAGGGGATTTCGTCCCCCCTTGACAAGGTGGGACTCAAACACCTCCTGAATAGTTTCCCCTATAATACGGACTCTGAAAACAGACTATGAAAAATTATTTCGAAATTACATGGGGCTGGGCCAAAAATAATAAGGTAGTGTAGAACCTATAATAAGCTATGTACGAAATTTATGATAGTTCATCTTGTATATTGCGTCCATGTGCTTGTAAGTCATCATGGTGGCTCCAAAGTGTTGAAATCTCCATTAGAAACTCTGTTCTTGTTCCCTTCGCGCGTGCCTTCAACTCCACGCTTGATCCTACTCCAATGTAGACCTTTCTTATCCATGCTATGCCCTTCATTCATAAGCAAAACAAATTCATCCAATTTAGGCAACGTCATATACTCATGAACATTAGAATCATTACTAAGAGCGAAAGCACCTGATGATTTAATTGGCGTGCGCGAGCTCTAGTAATTGGTCCAATATATGTAGCAACAGGGGCTGTGAGTAACTATGGTGTGATGTCCGCATCAAGCACCTACCCGAATGATCTGTACAATGCCTGGACGATCCGGCCCTCCTCACGGATGATCCAGTATCGTCAGCCTCTCCATGAAGCCGGATCATCCGGAATTCTACCCGGATCATTCGGACAAAGCCCGGACGTCCGGCTAGGCAACAGCCACAGCGGCCCAGCCGGATCATCCAAGTGACCACCCGGATCATCCAGACATTGCCCGAATCATCCGGACATTGCATGCACGCATGACTAGGGTCGAGGCCCATCTCTTCCTCACTTAGACTATAAATGTATGTCTCCTACCTCGCTTTAGGGCTAGAGCATATGCTATGATCTAGAGAGAGCTTTGATCATCTACCTCTTCCCTTGGAGATCAAGACCTCTTAGGAGAAGATCCCCAAGTGGATATCAAGACCTCCTCTAGGGATTAGAGAAGACTATAATCAAGACCTCACTTCCTCTTAGGATTAGGAAAAACTACCCTTTGTTATTTCCTCTTGTTGGATTTGGATCTTGAATCTTGTATGTGTATATTGATTTAGTGGATGTGAGACCTTGGATCTTTCATGTGAGTGTTGTTAAGATTAATTAATATAGTAATTAAGGGATTAATCCCTGCTTGTAATGACGGTTGACGATTGCTTTCTGCAATCATTGCATCGGTTCTGTCCGAACCAACGCCCCGACACCCCTTGTAAACGCCTGTTCTGGTGCTATATATAACACTTCATCTAATGCAAATAGGAGAGTTCGATCATTTTTATTTTCGATCTCAAACACGTTATCAGCACTGCTCTCTTGCGAGAGCGATTCCGACAAGAAGAACAGGACGAACAGGCAAAAGGTGAGAATAAATCATGCCTGGAGGTCATGTCCCTGTTTCTTCGACTTCTTCGCGACAACGACC
This sequence comes from Triticum dicoccoides, assembly GCF_002162155.2. Lineage (NCBI taxonomy): Eukaryota > Viridiplantae > Streptophyta > Magnoliopsida > Poales > Poaceae > Triticum > Triticum dicoccoides. The sequence continues at coordinate 223,153,753 of NC_041389.1, read as the reverse complement.
ATCGTTGCCACTTCGTCCCTCGCCACCACCATCATGGTGTTGGCGGACTCCACCACAGCCGTTTTGTTGTTTGCTGCATGGCTGGGTTGGTCGTGGATGAGGCAGCGCCGCTGCAGCCTCTGACCCTAGCGGTTGTTGAAGCGGAAGCCGACGCGCCGTTCCTGAGGTCGTCGACAGCGGTGCGCATCCTGGGCGTGCCTCTTGTACACGTTTGCAATGGCGACGCGCTCGCCTTCGTGTCTGCACCAACCGAGGCCTCCGTCTTTGCCTTGGGCTCCGGTGTGAGCGGCGCCTCCAACCACGCGGTTGTCGACGTCGACGCCCTCGCGCTGCTCCTGCCGTCCCCGGTGCCGGCTACTCCCCCTACTTCGTCGTGCATGGGGTTCGCTGCCGCCTCTTAGCCCTGGGCGTCCTGCTTGCGAGCTTGCCGTCGAGCGGCCGCTCCGGCACACGGAGCCCCGTAGCGCTCAGGCTCACGAACGGTGCCTCTAACGCGGTCGCATATGGTACCCACTTACCCGGCGGCTCCTCCGACGAGGAAGGAGGCGGTGGGAAGTCCACCCTCTCGCTCGTGATGCTGCCGTGGTGGTCTTCGTCTCGATCATGTCGAGATGTTGGGGATGAGCTGCTGGCCTGCTGGGGATTTCTTTCCTGACCGCTCTCCTTTTCCGCTCGCCTTGACCAGCTTAGGCCTCATTTGGTTCATAGGGTAGGAAATTCGTAGCAATAGGAAAGTCATAGGAAATGAGATGACATGTATCTTAAATCCTATGAGTAGGAATAGGAAAGGAGATGCCCTTTGATTCACATCATAGGATTTTTTTCATTGAGTCTAGGCTAATGTTTATTTTCCTATGAAATGTGGAGGATAGGAAGAATTCCTCCATAAGAATATGATTCCATTCCTATAAACCAAAAGGCTCTACAGAATTTTTTTTATAGAAATCCTATCCTATAAAATTCCTACAAGATTCCTCTAAACCGAAAGAGGCCTTAGATTAGCGATGGATGCCTTTGTTGGCCCATCTGCATGCGTACTGGGCACCAGCCGTTTTTTCAGCACTATTTTCCTGTAGAATACTCTGTATTCCAGAATAAATGTGATGCAATATATTTCCATGTTATTCGACATGTTGATATTAATTACATCTACTATTTGCAATTGAAATTTTCAGTTTCTTGCAAATAAAAATCAATTCATCTTAATTGAGCCTTTTGGCTTAATACGAGCAATAATTGATATGCATTTAACCAATTTTCTGATGAGTTTTAAAATTCCAGAAATATGTGTATGTTGATACTTGACATGTTCAGTGTGTTCACCACATGTCAAATTCTCTTGAACATGTTTTTTGTGGTTGAGATTATTTTCTCTCGCATATCAAGCTTGTAAATTTTTGAGTTATATTTCCCTCATTATATTTAGATTCACAAGGTAATGTGTTGGATCTACTGCTCATTTGCAGACTACCCCCTCTTAGTGCGGGGTCTATGTTTTGTCAGTCTTGACAAGCGATGACCTGCAATGTGAATTTCCTTATATTTAAATTGGTAACACACATAAGGTAATAGAAACATGCACATCTACCGACATTGTCAGATTATGCAGTCTATTACTGTGAGATCTATGTGATCTTCAACGTGTTATGTTCACACAATCAAGGTTGAAATTTTTTCAAGTTACTCACTTGAGTATCAAAAATTTGCAATTATTATGCATAACCATGATGGTCTTTAATTTATCGCCCGTAAATTAATTTTCGCTGGTAATCGATGGCTAGAGAATATGAGCAATTGTCCTCAATGGCCACAACAGTCCTGTCTGGGCCATGGACATCATGATCACTCTTGTGTCTCGTGGGATAATGTGTGCAATCCAAGACCCATCGAATTCACCTACGGTTGGAATCACACCGCTAACAGAAAAAAATGTTGCCTTACATCATAAGGCATTATATCAATCCAGATCTCAACACTTGGTTATTCTGTATCGGCAATTCCTTGGACACAAAGAATCTCAAGGGCAAAGGTTTGAATCTCACTTCAACCTCTAACCTGATAGCAACAAGGAAGTCAATTGTGTGCATGGTGTTTTTCAATGACCTAGCGACAACATGACTATCCAGCAGTCACGGACCCTTTGGGTATGGAGAGCATGATGGTTGAATATGACTCAACTAACATGTTTGAAGACTTCGTCTAGTCTCTCAATCTCCTGAATGGTTGATACGTCCATTTTGTATCATGTTTTTATGTTGATATTTATTGCATTATGGACTATTATTTCACTTTATAATACAATTCTTATGCCATTTCTCTCTAATTTTGCAAGTTCACATGAAGTGGGAGATTGCGGGTAGCTAGAATTCTGGACCGGAAAGGGCTACATCGGAGGCACTTTTTCTGAACAACTCCAAATGAGCTAAAAAATGATGGAAATTCATTTTAATATATTTAAATTATTGATGAAAGAAATACTAGAGGGGACCCACCAGGCAGCCACAAGCCTGGGGGCGTGTCCTACCCCCTGGGCGTGCCCCCTGAGCTTCTGGCGCCCCTGGCAGGCCTCGGGGGCCCACCTTCTCCTATATGGTGCCATTTGCCATAGAAAAAAACCAGAAGGAAGATTTTGGGGCGAAGCGCCGCCGTCTCGAGGCGGAACCTGGGCAGGAGCATTTTTGCTCTCCAGCGGAGAGATTCTGTCGGGGAAACTTCCCTTCGGGAGGGGAAAATCGAAGCCATCGTCATCACCAACGATCCTCTCATTGTGGGAGGACCAATCTTCATCAACATCTTCACCAACATCATCTCATCTCAAACCCTAATTCATCTCTTGTATTAAATCTTTGTCTCAAAACCTCAGATTGGTACATGTGGGTTGCTAGTAGTGTCGATTACATATCGTAGTTGATGCTTGTTGGTTTATTTGGTGGAAGATCGTATGTTCAGATCATTGATGCTATTCAATACCCCTCTGATCTTGAGCATGAATATGATTTGTGAGTAGTTACATTTGTTCTTGAGGACATGGGAGAAGTCTTGTCATAAGTAATCATGTGAATTTGATATTCGTTCGATATTTTCATGATATGTATGTTGTTGTTTCCCTTAGTGGTGTTATGTGAATGTCGATTACATGACACTTCACCATCCTTGGGCCTAAGGGAAGGCATTGTGGAGTAGTTATTAGATGATGTGTTGCTAGAGTGATAGAAGCTTAAACCCTAGTTTATGCATTATTCCGTAAGGGGCTGGTTTGGATCCATATGTTTCATGCTATAGTTAGATTTATCTTAATTCTTCTTTCATAGTTGTGGATGCTTGCGAGAAGGGGTAATCATAAGTGGGAGGATTGTTCAAGTAAGAATAGCACCCCAAGCGCCGGTCCACCCACATATCAAATTATCAAAGTAACAAACGTGAATCAAACAAATATGATGAAAGTGACTAGATGAAATTCCCGTGTGTCCTGAAGAACGCTTTGCTTATTATAAGAAATCGTTACGGTCTGTCCTTTGCTACAAAAAGGATTGGGTTACCTTGCTGCACCTTTGTTACCGTTACTACTTGTTACTTGTTACAAATTACCTTGCTATCAAACTATCCGTTACCGATAATTTCAGTGCCTGCAGACAATACCTTGCTGAAAACCGCTTGTCATTTCCTTCCGCTCCTTGTTGGGTTTGATGCTCCTACTTATCGGAAGGACTACGATTGATCCCCTATACTTGAGGGTCATCAGTGGTCAATATAATTTATGTCCATCTCTGATGCTCTAATAAGAACATAAGTATTGGTGTCATCATGTATTGTACATCGCAATATATTGTATGAACACGTTGGTACAAATACAATCGTATGTATTCTATATATACATTAGAGATTTTCATACCGAGAATATTTAAATAGATTTCTACGAGGGCCAATCTGATGAAAGATGATATGTGCCTTGTGGACATATGCACCACAAACTCTATACTCAGTGAAGTAAAATGTTGAGAGTAAAGGAGATATTTTGAAATTGCTAGACGCGATGATGTAATTGTTGGCTCAACTCAAGTCATATTTACTATCCCTATGGATACTTGAGTAGAATCATTGATGCTTTATCGTGTCCGGGTCAACTCGTACCCTACTAAACTATAGAGATATCCATAAAAATAGTTTCCATTGCGAAACCTATGATGAGAACAAAGAGGAATGTCTTCTCTTTACCATATGCAATGGATATGGCAAGCACATTCTCTGCATATCATGAATATTGTAATACACATACTACAAAACCCGTAGCACATGTTGCGTGCAAGATAGTTTTTCAAAAAATCTTGTTCATGGCAAACTTGGCATTTTCGCCTTGATCATCCTGACATTGGGTTGAAACAAATACTATCAGCAATTCCATTGCTTTATGACTATTATGATGTAGATTCTAACAATATTTGGATTTCATGTGTATTGCATGTGACACAGGAAGCTAATTTTAAGGCTCACAGACCTTAAAGTCTATGCAGAACCACTCAAACTCCTTGAATGCATCAAGTAGAGGTAAATGGCTCTTCCCAACCATTGACTAGACTATTCGGGTATTCCATGGTTTTAAAGACACATCTACATGATGGTCTCAAGTGTCTTTATCCACACGAAAACTATTTGTTGATTATCCTGTCCATCGCTTTCAAGCAAATATAACGTGCAACATTGTAGAATTCTCCTTCGTGCCTTTAATATGGCCCTAAGATAGAAGTTTAGCACTTTGTACTAATGTCTAGACTGAAAATGGTTTGGTGGAATCCTTTATCCAAAGAATTAAGCTCATTGCATTATCTTTACTTTGGAATTGTGATACGTCTCCAACATATCTATAATTTATGAAGTATTAATGCTAATATATTATCATTCTTGGATGTTTTACAATCATTTTATAGCAACTTTATATCATTTTTTGGGACTAACCTATTGACCCAGTGCCCAGTGCCAGTTGCTGTTTTTGCTTGTTTTTTACATCACAGGAAATCAATATCAAACGGAGTGCAAACACCGCGAAACTTTTTGGAGATTTTTTATGGACCAGAAGAGCACCAATGGGCCAAAGAAGCACCTGGGGGGTGCCCCGAGGGGGGCACAACCCCCAGGCGCGCCCAGGTGGGTTGTGCCCACCTTGGTGGCCTCCCGCACCCCATCTTTACCCTATAAATTTCCAAATATTCCAAAACCCTTCGGGGTAGCCCAAGATCAGAAGTTTCACCGCTGCAAGGCCTATGTATCCACGAGATCCAATCGAGATCCCATTCCGGCACCCTGCCGGAGGGGGGAATCATCACCGGTGGCCATCTTCATCATCCCGGTGGCCACCACGATGAGGAGGGAGTAGTCCACCCTCGGGGCTGAGGGTTTGTACCAGTAGCTATGTGTTTAATCTCTCTCTCTCTCTCTCTCGTGATCTTGAGATGTCACGATCTTGATGTATCGCGGGCTTTGTTAATATAGATGGATCATATGATGTTTCTCCCCTCTCTACTCTTGTTGTGATGAATTGAGTCTTTACCCTTTGAAGTTTTGTCTTGTCGGATTGAATGTTCAGATCTGAAAACACATGATGTATGTCTTGCCGTATGAATACTTGAGGTGACAATGGAGTATCATATTGATTCACTTGATATATGTTATGGCACTCAACTTGCGGATTCCCGCGGTGACATTGGGGTAACCTATGCATAGGAGTTGATGCACATTTTTATTATCTTTTCTCTGATAGAAACTTTGGGGTCCCCTTGTAGTTCTTTGTGTTGGACTGAGCATTATGAATCTGAAATTGTTTTATACATATTGTATAGTTAACTCACGGGTTCTCGCGGTGACATTGGGGTATCTAGGTGACATTGGGGTATGTAGGTGACATTAGAGTTGGTTGATATGTGTCATATGGTGTTATTTTAGTATGAACTCTTGATTAGATCGATCGGAAAGAATAACTTCTATTATTTTAGTATGAACTCTAGGATAGATCGATAGGAAAGAATAGCTTTGAGGTGGTTTCGTACCCTACAAACAATTTTTGTTCTCCGCTAATAGGAACTCAGGAGTGATTCTTTGTTGCATTTTGAGGGATAGTCATATGATCCAACTATGTTAGCATTGTTGAGAGATTGCACTAGTGAAAGTATGCACCCTAGGCCTCATTTTCCATCATTGCAATACCGTCTGTGCTCCTTTTTGCTATTTACTACCTTGCTGTTTTTTATTGTTTGCACTACAAAAACTCATATCTACTATCCATACTACACTTTTATCATCATCTCTTCACCGAACTATCCACCTATACAATTTTCCATTGTATTGGGTGTGTTGGGGACACAAGAGATTTCTTGTATTTGATTGCAGGGTTGCTTGAGAAAGACTATCTTCATCCTACGCCTCCCACGTATTGATAAACCTGAGGTCATCCACTTGAGGGAAAATTGCTACTGTCCTACACAACTCTGCGCTTGGAGGCCCAACACGTGTCTACAAGAATAAAGTTCCATAGTAGACATCAAGCTCTTTTCTAGAGCCGTTGCCGGGGAGGTGAGTGCTTGAAGGTATATCTTTAGATCTTGTAATCGAATCTTTTTGTTTCTTGTTTTATCACTAGTTTGGTTTATAAAAGAAAACTACATAAAAAATGGAATTGAGGTTGCATCATATTATTGATCATCTTTGTAATATCTTTCTTGAAAATGATGGATCGGAAACTTGTGCTCGATTGTTAGAAGAAGAATGTTATAAAATGTTTGGCATGAATTATGAGCATGATGGCAATGTTGTTAGTATGAATTCTTTGAATATCCATGATGTTAATGATATGCAAAGCTACAAGCTTGGGGATGATTACTACAAAAGAAATACACTTCTGTGATGATACATGTTTGTCACAGTAGGTCGCGTTTTTGTCATGCATGTACATCCATGACGATTTTATGACAGAATCAAGATAGTCATACCTGTGCTGTCGTAGAAGTGTTCCATGACATTACCAAAATTATCATCACGGAAGTGTCCACTTCCATGACGATAAATCGCGCGTCACAGAAGTGCTTTCATCAAGGGTGACCGACACGTGGCATCCACCGTAACGGAACGCCGTTAAGCTATCAGGTCAGGTTTTGATCCGATAACCCGTTAACAGCCCCGACCAATGGGGAAGATGTCATCCACTCATTGGACGGAAGGCGCCTATGATATGTCGACACGTGGTGCGGCCCAACAAAGGCCCATTCCTGTGAAAAGTCTGGCCCGTTTGACTTGGTCAAAAGGTGGCGGGCCGGCCCATGGAAAGCCTGTTAACGGCATGTTCGCATATAGCCTATTTACAGCCCGTTAACCCAAGGCCCGTTACGCCCTATCCGAATTAGGTCCAGTAGCGTCACCTGGGCCATCCAATATGATTCCAGCCTGTTTTCACTTCTGGCCCATGTATGGCCCATGACGTCTTTCGGCCCATATGAGGCCCTATGTAACTCTTGGCCTATTAACGGCCCATGGTGAAACTGGCCCGTAATGAACAGTGTATCACTTTACACCCATTAACGGCCCGTGGTGAAACTGGCCCGTAATGAACAGTGTATCACTTTATACCTATTAACGACCGGTTATTCCGTTGGGCCGTTTCTAGCCCATATTATCTTTCGACCTTCTCAGAGCCCACTTATTCTTGGGCTCATTTCCAGCATTCGTTTACTTACGGCCCGTTACTGTCATTTTCTGCTTGTGGGCCCAATTCAGCCCGTGGTTACAGTCGGCCCGTTTGTGGTCCGTTAATACGTTGGGCCGTTTTCATAGCGTCATCAAATATGACCTACTAACGATGGCCCGTTATGGTCGGCCCATGAACGGACGATTCCAACTCTAGCCCGTTTACGGCCATAATGCGGTCTGTTTGGCCCATGTTTGGCCAATCGATCATACGACCCGTATAAGGCCCATTGATGATACGACCCGCAGAAGGCCCATTGTTTCTACGACCCGTAGAAGGCCCATTGTTTCTACGGCTCGTAGAAGGCCCACTGTTTCTACGGCCAGTAGGAGGCCCAGTGTCACTATAGTAAATATTAGCCCATGGTTATTGTGGCCTAGTTTTAAAAAATAGGTTATTGCAGCCACTAGCAAACCGCGGAAAAAGAACTGCAATGACTACAAGCAAACAACTAAACAAGACAACAAGGAAATAAATAAGCAAGCAACTAACGCTAGGCTATCATGACTAGTACACATATTACATCCACTGGGCATCAAAGTTCGCCACCAGTGCAAATATAGGGAACAAAGCAGCATATCATATACACTGGTTGTCAAAGTTGGTGACCAGCACAAATAAACGCCGCAGCAAAACAAATCCAGAACTGAAACCACTTCAGAAGATCTCAAGAAAAAATATCCTGGGTACACATTAATTGTTGCGAGCGCAATGTTTTGTTGGATTTTTACGTAATATAAATTTATATCGAAATTGTATTTAATCTGACTAGAAATTTCGGGATAAAAATATTTCGGATCCCATCAAAATGTGGGAAATTTTATTGAATTCTGATTTGAACGGTTGGTTGAAATGGGCTGTACTTTTAAGAAACTGTAAATGGGCTGTAGTAAATTCCATTAGAATTCAAAAATGGGCTACACATTCTTACAAATCTCAAATGGGCTATAAGTTCTCTGCCACACACTTCTGGCCTTACTAAGTTGACGCGTCCCCTAAAAAATAGAGTTGACGCGTATGCAAGGCTTTGTCAACTTATAGACACACGGTTCTAGCAGTAGTGGCCGTTGGATGTCCATCCAACGGATGCCGTGCTTCTTCTTCAATCTCAGATATTCTAGCTTCACCCGCCCAAAAAATGATTCCTCCCCCTGACATCTGGGGCGCACCATTTTGGAAGCTGACATGTGTGCCTACTAAGTTGACGTACCAAGGGCTTTGTCAACTTAGTCAATATAAACGATTCTAGCTGCAGTGACCGTACGATGTCCATCCAACGGCCGTCGTCCTTCTTCAACCTCTAGTCTTCTTGCTCCAGCCGCCCAAAGCAGTGCCGGTCGTGCCGCCTGCTCCTGCCTCCCATGGCCGGCTGTGCTACCGCGGAGGCCTCACCGCCCCCTACTACTCCCACCGCTGGCCAGGCCATCCCTCCACTCACCCACACCCCCTGTTATTCTGCGGCGATGGCAGCGCAGCCGAACCAGTGAACCCTCGTACTCCTCTTCGTGTGTGCATCCACTGTCGCGTCTTCCCCGGCTCCGCGTCATCCCATTCCTAGGCCTCGCCGTCGTCCATCGTCGTGGTGCTCTCGGCGCGGCGTGGTCAAGGAACGACTTCCATCGGACGTGGACTATACGTGGAGAGGCTGACAGCTGGGTCCACGGCAGCCGCAAGGAAGTGCCTCCTTATTATGCGCAAAATAATTATTCCTCCACTTGACAGCGGGACCCACCGGATGGGCCACCGTATTTCACGAAAAAATGATTCACCCCGTGACTGCTGGGACCCACGAGCTACATCTTCGCACGCAAGGAAGTGCGCCGAAAAAAAAGATTCTCCCACCTGTCTGCTGGGACCCACCAGCTACATCTTCGCACGCAAGGAAGTGCGTCCGAAAAAAATGATTCGCCCCCCGACTGCTGGGACCCACAAGCTACACCTTCGCGCGCAAGGAAGTGCGTCTGCAAAAAAATGATTCGCCCCCCTGACTGCTGGGACCCAGCAGCTACACCTTCGCACGCAAGGAAGTGCGTCCGGGCAAAAAAAACACAAAACAATTCGCCCCCCTGACTGCTGGGACCCACCAGCTACGTCTTTGCATGCAAGGCATTGCCTGACAGTCGGGACCCACCTGGTCGAAGCGTACGTAGCGTTGTCATTCTGGTGGCGAACGTGTACGTACATATATACTGGTCGATGTAGAGGCACACACATGTCGTAGTAGAGGCGCGCACGTAGCATGTACACGTACGTACAGCGGCCAGGGTGCAAGAAAGAAAATACGGCCACGTATGTGTACATACGGGCAGGGTCTCGAATGCCTACTCGCGCATATGTACGGCCAGGGCTCGTGTACATGGCTGGGTCGGAACGGAGAAACAGCATCGTCTTCATGTTTATGGGGAGCCAATCGGCTGGGTCAGAATGAAATGTGTCGTCGTGTTCATCGGGAGGGCTTGGACGGAACAGGCGACGGAAACGAGGCCTGGCATACCGCAGAACGGAGGAAACAGCCTTGTGTTCGACCGGCCACGTTCGAAAGGGGGGTCCTGTTGATTGGGAGGGGTTTGGCGTACCACAAAACAGAGGAAACGGACCTCCTACGGTTGAAACGGGGGTCCTGTTGATCGGGAGGAGTGTGGCGTACCGCAAAACGGACGAAACGGACCTCGTACGGTCGAAACGGGGGTCCTGTTGACCGGGAGGGGTGTGGCGTACCGCAAAACAGACGAAACAGACTTGTGTTAGAGCACTACGGTCGAAACGGGGGTCCTGTTCATCGGGAGGGGTGTGGCGTACCGCAAAACAGGACTCCACGGGATACTGTTCATCTCCACCGTCGACCTCCTCCAGCCTCCACGGGCTACCGTCGACCTCCTCCAGCCTCCATGAGCTCCTATTCATCCAGCCTCCACCGCGCGCTACTCCACCGGCTACTGTTCAACCACCCCTCCACGGGCACCCCTCCATCGTCTACTGTTCATCCAGCCCTCCACACCACGGGGTCCTGTTCATCCAGAGGCAACGCCACGGGGTCCTGCATCCACCCCCACCGCTCACTGTTCATCCACCCCCCCGCAACGCTCACTGTTCATCCAATCGACCGGCTTCAGTTAGCAGGAGTAGCGAAGGAATCGCTCGATCGTGTTCAGTTAACAACCATCGATCGATCGCTCGGGTTCAGTAACGCGTAGCCTGCAGTGCAATCGCTCGGGTTCAGTTAGAGCCCAACGCCTCGCTCGGGTTCAGTTAGAGCCAACGCCTCGCACACACGCACGTACGTGTACGAGAGAAACGCGCATCGCTCGGCCCCTGACCTCCCACCGTAATCGGGAACTCCCTGAAATTTTCCTTGCCCTCGCTTCTACCATGGTTTTTTCCGTCATGGACGGCCCAAAGAATGTCATGCAGCTGCGTCTTCGGCCCGCCCAGGACGAAAAGCCCATTTTTTGTCATGATTTTTTGTCATAGAAGTAGGAGCCCACCACATCTATGATGATACTGGGTTTTGTCACAATTATCGTCATAAAAGTGTCATATGTATGACAGAAAAAAAATTCGTTCGGCCCCAAATGTCACGGATGTGTCTTTTTTGTAGTGTATGTTTGATGAAGATGATATTTTTAGTCCCCCAAGTTTTGATGTGCAAGTTTGTTATGATGAAAGCATGCCTCCTATCTTTGATGATTATGGTGATGACATGTATGCTATATTCAATAATGATAACCATGAAACTTGTCATCATGATTTTAATTTTCAACCACATGATAGTTATTTTGTTGAGTTTGCTCCCACTACTATTCATGAGAATGAATTTGCTTATGTGGAGAGTAACAAAATTTCTATGCTTTTGTATAATGAAACGAATGCTTTATGTGATGGCTATATTGTTGAATTCATTCATGATGCTACTGAAAATTATTATGGGGGAGGAACTTATGCTTGTGGAATTGCAATAATATCAAGTTTCCTCTCTATGTGTTCAAAATCTTGAAGTTGTGCTTGTTTTGCCTTCCTATGCTAGTTGATTCTTGTTCCCATAAGTTGTTTGCTTACAAAATCCCTATGCGTAGTAAGTGGGTTAGAATTAAATGTTCTAGTCATATGCTTCATGATGCTCTCTTTGTGTTTTAATTCTTATCTTTTATGCGAGCATCATTGAAATCGTCATGCCTAGCTAAAAGGCATTAAAGAAAAGCGCTTGTTGGGAGAAAACCCAACACTTTCATATACTATTTTTGTGTGTTCACATGATTATGCTACTTTAGTAATCATGTTTTATTGTTTTTGTTTCAATAAAGTGCCAAGTAAAACCTTTGGGATCATGTTGGGTGATAGTTGATTTGATCTTGCTGAAAAACAGAAACTTTTGCGCTCACGAAAATAACTCTCTTTTTTTAATAGAAGAGTGCTTTTGAGTTGATTCGTTTTGCAGAATATTAATACAAATTTCTCACGTGTTCATATTTTTTTCATAATTTATAGAGTAGCAGAGGTATGGTTTGAGTACAGATTACTACAGACTGTTCTGTTTTTGACAGATTCTATTTTCAATGCATAGTTTGCTTGTTTCCTAGTTTCTATGGCTTATATTGCTCAATATAAATTGTACAAATGATATGATACAGTAGGAATTGTGTGGAAATAATTATTAATCTTATATGTGATAGTACCAAAGAGAAATGGTTTGCTCTTTATCATACTAACCTATCTCACAAAGTTCCGTTAAGTTTTGTGTGATTGAAGTTTTCAAGTTTTGGATGAGATGTCGATATGAGGAGAATAAGGAGTGACAAGACCCTAAGCTTGGGGATGCCCAAGGCACCCCAAGGTAATATTCAAGGAAGATCCAAGCAACTAAGCTTGGGGATGCCCCGGAAGGCATCCCCTCTTTCGTCTCCAACATTATGGGTAACCTCACTCAGAGCTATGTTTTTAATCGTCACATGATATGTATTTTACTTGGAGTGGCAATTTAATTTGTTAGGATTTATTTGCTGTTATTTAGAATAATGTTTTGCATTTTTATTTAAATAAAGATGTCAAGTATAGCCTTTGCCATGCTTATTTTGCAAGTATACTTGTTGTTGTTTCAAAACAGAAAGTTTATCGATGTTGCAAAATTTCCCTAGAAAAGTCAGAATATGATAAATTGTTGAAACTTTTTGCAAAATAAGATCTTATAAAATTTCTAAGTGGTATTTTTCTCATAATTTTTGGAGTTAGGGAAGTAATGAATCTTGCATTCTTTACAGACTGTACTGTTTTGGCAGATTGCTGTTATGTTTGCATATGGTTGCTTGTTTAATGATTATATTTGAGGATAGGAGTATTAAATATGCGGAGGCATTTAGTATGCAATGTTTAATAGAAAATTTAGTGATTTGCTACAGTAGAGAATGATAAGGTTTTTGCATTGGTTTATACTAACTTATCTCACGAGTTCTTGTTGAGTTTTGTGTGGATGAAGTTTTTGAGATTTAGGGAAACCGTGATATGGAAGAATTAAGGAGATACAAAAGCTCAAGCTTGGGGATGGCCAAGGCAACCCAAGATAATATTTCAAGAAGTCTCAACATCTAAGCTTGGGGATTCCCCGGTAGGCATCCCACCTTTCTTCATCAACAATTATGGTTTAGTATCGGTTGAGCTTAAGGTTTTGCTTCTTCACATGAGTTGTGCTATTCTTATAATGTCATTTTATTTTCATTTTGCTTGCTGTTTTAATAAAATACTTAGACCTGAAAGTTTTTAAATAAAATAGAGTCCTCAAATAGTTGCCAGGGAGGCTAGGTAAGCGGCATTCACATCCCGTCAACAAAGCTCTTTTCTATGTCATTTTCTCTAGTGCTTCACTTACTTCCTATGCATGAATTGTTGAATAAATTGAATGTCATGAAGTTGAAATCATATCATTCCTAGTAGTGGCTTCACATTGGGTTTAGAAAGTGAAAGCTTTTGAGGCTTGACAATCACAATATTGGTCATACAAGCAATTCATGAATAATTAGTATAAGGAAGAGAACTTTCACATGCAAATACACTATCTTGGAAATCTTTTATGATTGTGAGCCCCCAGCAAAATATTATATGCCAAAATTGTTGATGTTGGACAAGGAAGACAACGTAATGATCTATGTTTGTTCATATTCACATAGAAGTTATATTGTCATAGATCCTTCAACATGTGGTGCTTGCCCCCTATCTTTGCTAGCCAAAAAATCCGCACCAAGTAGAGATACTACTTGTGCATCCAAAAACCCTTAAACCCGAATCTTGTTTTGAGAGTCCACCATGCCTACCTATGGATTGAGCAAGATCCTTCAAGTCAGTTGCCATCGATGCAATAAGGCAATAAAAATTGCTTCTAAAAATGTTATATCATTTAGTGTAAGAGAAAATTGAGCGGTGTACGAACTTGTGATGACAAAGAATAAAACCGACAGACTACATAATAAAGGTTGCTATCATAAGGGGCAATATAACATGACGTTCTTTTGCACTAAGGGGTTGAGCATACAAACAAATAAGCGCATGGCAACCTCTGCTTCCCTCTGCGAAGGGCCTATCTTTTACTTTATGTATTTACTTTTATGCAAGAGTCAAAGTTTTTCTTCTATTCCTTTTTATTTTTCTCCTTGGGCAAGCATCATGTGGTGAGGAAAGATCTAGGCACATATATCCAGTTGAATATTGGTAGCATGAGTTATTATTGTTGACATCACCCAAAGGTGAATACGTTGGGAGGCGAAATTATAAGCCCCTATCTTTCTATGTGTCCGGTTGAAACGCGGTGAGTGTTAGCAATCATAGAAGACTATATGATGGTTGAGTATGTGTAACATCCCAAAATTCTAAATTTTGGAATGTTATATTAAATAGATAGTTTTGATTGCTTGTGTGATGTGTTGTGTGAAACTGAGTGAATTCGCAACTTTTTGAAAGTTAAATGAGAGGGAATGAAATGACTTTCCCAAACTTTCACCTTGCATTTATGATCTCCAGGAATTCAAATTCTTTTCATCACAAAACTCTAGAGAGAAGATGACATGACTTCTTCCATTTAAATAAATGAAAAGGGTTTTGAAAAGATTTGAATTTCATTTGGAAATATTTTTAAATTTAGAAACTTTAAGCAACTCAATGATTTTCATTGAGAGAAGATAAAATGACTTCTTCAAATTATATGAAATATGAGTTGGGGGTTTAAAAGAATACAATTTAAAATCCCTTTGAAAATTATTTTCAATTTGGACTTATTTGGGTTTTATTCAAATTATTTTTCTCCAAAAATAAAATATATGGAAATTAGGGTAAAATGATTCCCTACAGTAGAAAAATGGAGAGAAATAAACTTGAAATCGTTTTGGTATTTTTAAAATGATTTTTATTGGATTATAGTGCAACAGTAGCACTTTTTCCTTGATTTGAATTTTTGTGGATTTTATTTGACGTTAGAAAAATCTTCAAGTTGTAGAAAATCATTTTCTGAAAATTTTGATATATTATATGCCTAGGTTCTATTTTATTTTATTTTGCTTTATTTTATTTTTTCGTTGTGTTTAAAAAAAAGAGTTCCCCCGCCGCCCGAGCCGGCCCAGGCATCCACGCCTCCCCGCAGCCCACTTCCACCCTGAGCGCGCCCGCAGCAGGACGCGGCCCAGCCCACCTCACGGTCGTCTCCCTCCCCGAGCCGGACTCCCGCACGTCGCCGGACGCCGCCGTAGCCGCCGCGGACTCCTCCACCGCCTCGCCTTGCCCCTCCCGCAAGCCTCACCATCCCCCTCCTTTAAATATTGAGGCCTCGGCCCCGTTTTCCCACAAGCAGCAGCCTCCGACGCACCGCACAACCTCGCCGGAGTTGCAAACTCCGACGAGATCCGTTGTCGTCGCCCTTCACCCCCGCCGCCGCCGCCATCGTCCTTGCCTCGTCGAGCCGCTCCTCACCGAGCCCTTCGCCGCCCTCCTCGATGACCGGAGCCACTACTCCGACCGGAGCCGAGCTGCCGCCGCCGTCTTTCTCGTCGCCGGCGACCTCCATGCCGCGGTAACCGCCGCCTCTCCCCTCGTCCGTTAGATCGAAGATCAACAACTCAGATTAGATCTAGGTTTGTTGTTTTTTCTCCAACCGTTTTCTTCTAATGTATGAACGTCCGCTCGATAAGCTCTGTAACGAACGGTTTCGGCCTGTATAAATCTGCCACGTGTCCAGGGACCTATTTGCAGTTTTTTCTTCACAGATTAGTCCCTGTTCTTATAACTCTCACAACTTTGACACCGTTTGTCCAAATCCAACGAAACCAATGTCTACTTCTTTGTTATGATCCCCTCTATCTAGATAACCAACTTAAACATATTTTTGATAGTTTAAAATTTGAATTCAAACAGATTTGTATTTGAACTTCGTTTGATCGTAATTTGAGTTCCGTAACTCCGATTTAGTTGATTCTTTTTGCAAATCGAAGCTCTTGACCTAAACTTTATGATAAGGCCAAATTCACTTAATTTGGGTACTGTTAGAAATTGTTTTATGTTGCAAGAGTTATTTGCTTGGTTTCGAAGTTTTCTGAATTGTTTTCTTCGTTCTTTTCGATCTTTTGAGTGACTGCTTATGTGTGGTTACTATTGATTGCTTACGATAGATTGAACAGAGTGTGACGAGTAGAACTATCAGGAATTCTGAGTGTGAAGGATCTTCATCAATAGTACAGGCAAGTAACACTTTGAACATACCTTTTTACTACCCAGTTTTATTGCATTAGATCAATCCTCAAACATTGCATGGTTAGGATCTGAATAACATGTGGGTTTTGGGAAGTAGATGATGAGGTAGAATCTATTGCCTTGTTTATTATCAAACCTTTGGGAGTTACTTTTACGTGATGCTTATATTGCTATGCTATGCCCGTAGACGTGGTTTGGGTGAGTGTATCCATGACAGATGTGAGTATTGTTAATTAATGGTAACCTTAAGGTGGCTACTTAAATACACATCTGGGTGGATTGCTTGAGGCACCCTGGAGTACCCAGTGGTTGTCAGGGCACCTGGAGAATTCAGTGTTGTCCTAGGATATCCTAGAGTACCCGTGTGATTATCCTACGTTCCTCCACCTAGGCTCAAAGGGATCATAAGATTACTCATGCTAGAAACTTCCGTGTGTAGCCACAAGCCAATATGGGCTTTGGCATAGTTGAGTAAGTTGCGTGAAGCTCTTGAAGAGGTAGACTAGCAGATGTAGTGGGTTGTAGGTGGTACTGTCTACCTAGAGTATAGAGTTAATGTTTCTAAAAAACCGTGTCTCGGTCATCCATTTCTCAAACACCATGTAGTGCGAGAAATCCAACGGAGGAGATCGAGTCTTGTGGGGAAAAGTGCGCAAACCTCTGCAGAGTGTACAAAATAATCATGGTTAGCCGTGTCCCCAGTTATGGACATCTTGAGTATCTGGTTCTTGGATTATCATGTTGATCTCACCACTCTAATTAATTAATTTGTTGGGTTGATGATTATTAATTTGGGATTGAGTTGGAGGAACCTTCTCAATATTTTCAACAAACTTTGTAGTTAAATAAAATATATTCCTTTGTTGTAGGGAAAATTGGCTTTATGCAAAAATAAACTTAGAGCTTTCCACCAGCCAAATATGCTTGTAGTGATAGCTATTATTCATCATTTATCCTATGTGAATTTGCCAATACATTCAGTCTATACATGGCTGCAACGTCTTATGTTGCAGGAATCCTACGACGAGTAAGTGATACGTTAGGGTTATGATTTCTACACTCAACTTTGCCATTGGTGTTGATGGGAATCCACAACCTTGTTGTTACTTCCGCTATTTGGATTGAGGTAATAGCTTTTACGTTACTTTATACATGTGATTTACCTCTGAATAAATCCTCGAGTACTGTGTGTGTCAGCATACCGATCCAGGGATGACACTTAAGCACAGAGACTTTACCGTCTGAGGTCGGGTCGCTACAAGATGGTATCAGAGCACATGTTGACTGTAGGACGTGACCCTAGAGACTAGCAAGCCCATAGGAACGATTTTCTCTAAAAAAATTATTTTCAAAAAGATCTTTTACCTCTCTTCTTTTCTGAGCTTATTCAAATATTTCCTTTTAGTTAGACCATATCCCTTTCCCCTTCTGACCACACGAAGATTCGACTGATGAGACCACTCCAAGAAGTACAAGATATCGGACAACTAAGATCACTTCGGAATGAAGAGGATTTTACTATGCATTATAATAATGGAAACTACAATGGTTGAAGACTTCGAAGACTAGGAGTATGAAGGCTCTGAAGAATTTCCAGATTAGTATGACCTAGGAAGGCTACCCTTATGGAATTTTTCAGACTATTGAAGTTGTCGATACCCGAGATCACAGTGTGTCGAAGAAAGACCGGAACATGGAGCGTTAAAACATCAAAGTTTTGTCAAGAAAACCCTAAGGCAAGAGATATCAACTAAGGAATGATAGTTCATGTCAATGACCAGGGCAGAAACGCGGATATCCATGATGCTATCGCTTGCTCATGTTATTGTCACCGTGAGGAGTTAAGCATGCATTCTTCAGAAGAATTGGATGGTAGAAGGCTGATGGAGCACCTGTCAGCAAAAGATGCAGTTTTAACCTTAGCTGGTGCATCGCCGGGATCTAGAGTATTACATGAAGAGTTTTAGAGGGACCTTTTGGAAGTATATTTGATAAGGAGGCAATTCGTGAAGAACTTAGGAACCAGAAGCTGAAAGTAGCCAAGCTGGAGGAGCTAAAAGCCCGACATACCGGAGATTTGTCAGGAACTGAAGGACAGTAGTACCATGGTTCATGTCAAGGATGTTGAAACCCAGAAGTTTGGAGCGCAACTCCAGAATATTAAAGGACGTCATGAGAGCCTTTGCGTCAACAGAGAGGATCTGGCAAAAGAACTTGAGAAAGACAAGCATGATCGGAAGAAGCCATCGGAGACATGCACAAGACCTAAAGAGTTTGATGACTTTGAAGACTTATTGACCTTTAGAAGACCAAACCCCTGTTATATACTTACGTTAGATGCGACGTTTGTGAGCTGTCATTTGTTTGATGTTTTTCCGACAGCCACAAAATAAAATGCCCTTTTCAAAACTATTGTTTGTATTGTGTGTATCCCTCTCTATCTCTCTTATCTCACCCCAAAAAACCCTAGACCCAATAGAGGATGAATGGAGATGAGCTCATATTATCTGGACCGATGACTCAATTGGACACGGACCGATGGATTCAGAACATGGAAGATCATATGGAGAATAACCCTATAGCCGAAAAGGATATGGCCCAGCATGCACTTCAGTGCTTTGAAAGAGGTGCTACTTGGTGGAGGATGTACCAAACCATCAAGGAATGGCCTAGAGTAACCACTTGGGAAGAATTTAAGTTGACTTTGCCAAAGTCTCGGTTTGTGTCCCAGAGATTGGAGCCTTATGGAAATGATATGAAGAAATCTTGTGCCTGCAAGCTCTATGGAGAAATAGGACACAACCATAAAGAACACAAGGATGAATTCCCTAATTGTGAAGGAAGTCACCCAGCTGAAGAATGCCCAACTAGGCAGATTACTTGTCTCTTGTGTGAAGGAACTACCCACTACCCTGCTCAGTGTCACATTTACCCCATGGTACAAAGAACCATCCAGCAGAAGAAATAAGCAATGAAAGGATTCCTCATGGAAATTTTAGAAGAACCTGTGATGAAGGAAGAGGTGGAGGACACACCCGAAGAAGACCCAATTAAACCATGCACTAAGTCATGCTATTCATGTGGAGAAGAAGGACACATCTCCCAAAATTGTCTGAATGGGGATCTAGTAGAATTCCTGATAGAGGAAGTAGATTATGACCCACAGGAAATAGAAGCCCTGATTGGAACTGAAAAGTCTAGGAAGAGAAGTAGATTGGATTCCAGGAAGGACCTGAGCCATATCACCTGTTTCAGGTGCAAGGAGTCAGGGCACTACTTCTGCAGTTGCCCAAAAAGGAAGTCAAGGACCCAAGGAGGCTATGTAATCATGAGGAAACCTCGAGACCTGTCAGAAGTAATATGTTTCTTCTATAATGAAGCAGGGCACTTTACAAGAGGTTGTTCCAAGGAGAAGGAGGCTTGTGCTAAATAGTTGAGTTTGCAACAAAAGAGATATAGTAGTAGTAGTGGGAACAATTCTTTTATATTGAGGTGTTGAGTTGAGCCATGTAATGGAAATGCAGGAGATTGTAATAATTTGAGAATCAATAAAGTTAGCAGCATTGGTACTAAATTGGATTGTATGAGTTGTTACTCTATGAAGAAAGATTTTGACCATTTCCGAGGATATGAGAAATATGGTCTATGGATGAGTTTGTGCATTTTAAGGGTGGTAGTACCCTGTGAGGACCCTTGACCCCTGAAAAAGATAATGATATTCCATGAAGTGGACTTCGTACAAAATAAGTATGTGTTTTATCTCAGTAAGTGGGAATACCCCAAGAGTATGAAGGGATGAAGTACTATTTGATATAAAGGAGGTATAATGTTGGTAATATGGAGAAACTATAACTCCATGATGAGTTTGTGTTATCTCGTCTTAGTTTGGTACAAATAGAAGGAAGGGAGACAATACCATTGGATGGATTTAAGAATGCTAGGAAGTTGGATGTTGGAATAATGATCAGTTGCCCCAATGATGAGTTCAAGGTTTACAAGTGATGAGGTGAGCCCATAACCCACAGGCCCCAGGACCTGCCGAGAAGCAAGCACACTCTTGCTGAAGGAAAAACCCTGGAAGAGGATACGACTTTGTCAATAGACGATCTTATAGGAGTAACGCAAAACCTGAGAGTTGTGTAGAAATGATAGATATTTTGTTTGGCTTGCAGAATAAATGGATTTATCCGAACTTTGTTTGTTGACAAGAGAAATTCTGCAATGCTTGTGAGGATGACTGAGTGTAAGAATGCGAGATTCGCTAAACCATATACAAGGTAATGATTTGGGTGCGGGATGGATTGATCACCATGCCGACTTACTCTTATTATTCATCTTGCTATGTGGGATGGTAAATCTGAGTGACTTACCTATAGTAGAGAGACGACGATCAAAACCTTGTTTAAACCTTAGAATGGTATGACAGTTTTTCCCTTGTAAAAGGCAGCTGTTGCCAATCGTAGGACATACGGTGAGGTTCAACCCAGACCCGTTTTCTGCAGGAAAACCATAAATTGTTGACCGCCATGAGATATCGATAGTTGTTTAGTATTGGTGCCAGACCTGTCAGCAAAGAAGATCCAGTCTCGGAGGAACCTTACCAAGATAAAAGGACATAAGGAAAAAGGTTATGCCACTATCGGAAGAGCCCAGAGGAGGAATTATCCTGAAGATTTAAGAAGATCGACACTGCCAACAATAAGGATGGAGTATATGAGTTTTTATGGAACGTAACAATGTTTCTAAGGGTGGTAGCACCCCAGACCCCCTGTGACGATCGATGGATTTTGAGAAGACCCCAAACCTAACCTAATTCATTCTAGCCTCTCCGAATCTCGAGGACGAGATTCATTTTAAGGGTGGTAGGTTTGTAACATCCCAAAATTATAAATTTTGGAATGTTATATTAAATAGATAGTTTTGATTGCTTGTGTGATGTGCTGTGTGAAACTGAGTGAAATTTGAAACTTTTTGAAAGTTAAATGAGAGGGAATGAAATGGCTTTCCCAAACTTTCACCTTGCATTTATGATCTCCATGAATTCAAATTCTTTTCATCACAAAACTTTAGAGAGAAGATGACATGACTTCTTCCATTTAAATAAATGAAAAGGGTTTTGAAAAGATTTGAATTTCATTTGGAAATATTTTTAAATTTAGAAACTTTAAGCAACTCAATGATTTTCATGAGAGAAGATAAAATGACTTCTTCAAAACATATGAAATATGAGTTGGGGGTTTAAAAGAAATCCAATTTAAAGTCCCTTTGAAAATTATTTTCAATTTGGACTTATTTGGGTTTTATTCAAATTATTTTTCTCCAAAAATAAAATGTTTGGAAATTAGGGTAAAATGATTCCCTACAGAAAAATGGAGACAAATAAATTTGAAATCATTTTGGTATTTTTAAAATGATTTTTATTGGATTTCAGTGCAACAGTAGCACTCTTTGCTTTGTTTGAATTTTTGTGGATTTTATTTGACGTTAGAAAAATGTTCAAGTTGTGAAAATCTTTTTCTGAAAATTTTGATATATTATATGCCTAGGTTCTATTTTATTTTATTTCGCTTTATTTTATTTTTTTCGTTGTGTTTTAAGAAAAGAGTTTCCCCCGCCACCCGAGCCGGCCCAGCCAGTCGCGCCTCCCCGCAGCCCACTTCCACCCCACGCGCGCCCGTAGAAGGCCGCGGCCCCACCCACCTCGCGGTCGTCTCCCTCCCCGAGCCGGAGTTCGACTGCCACACGTCGTCGGACGCCGCCGTAGCCGTCGCGGACTCCTCCACCGCCTCGCCTTGCCCCTCCCGCAAGCCTCGCCAACCCCCTCCTTTAAATACCGAGGCCTCGGCCCCGTTTTCCCCTCAAGCCGCAGCCGCCGAAGCACAACACACCCTCGTCGGAGTTGCAAACTCCGACGAGATCTGCTGCCGTCGCCCGCTCCGCTGCTGTCGCCCTCGACCCCCGCCGACGCCGCCATCGTCCTTGCCTCGTCGAGCCGCTCCTCACTGAGCCCTTCGCCTCTCTCCTCGACGACCGGAGCCGCCACCCCAACCAGAGTCGAGCCTCCGCCACCGTCTTTCTCATCGTCGGCGACCTGCATGCCGCGGTAACCGCCGCCTCTCCCCTTGTCCGTTAGATCGAAGATCAACGACTCAGATTAGATCTAGGTTTGTTGTTTTTTCTCCAACTGTTTTATTCTAATTTATGAATGTCCGCTCGATATGCTCTGTAACGAACGGTTTCCGCCTGTATAAATCTGCCACGTGTCCAGGGAGCTATTTGAAGTTTTTTTCTTCACAGATTAGTCCCTGTTCTTATAACTCTCACAACTTTTACACCGTTTGTACAAATCCAACAAAACCAACGCCTACTTCTTTGTTATGATCCCCTCTATCCAGATAACCAACTTAATCATATTTTTGAAAGTTTAAAATTTGAATTCAAACAGATTTGTATTTGAACTTCGTTTAATCGTAATTTGAGTTCCGTAACTCCGATTTAGTTGATTCTTTTTGCAAATCGAAGCTCTTGACCTAAACTTTATGATAAGGCCAAATTCACTTAATTTTGGTACTGTTAGAAATTGTTTTCTGTTGCAAGAGTTATTTGCTTGGTTTTGAAGTTTTCTGAATTGTTTTCTTCATTCTTTCCGATCTTTTGAGTGACTGCTTATGTGTGGTTACTATTGCTTGCTTACGATAGATTGAACGGAGTGTGACGAGTAGAACTATCAGGAATTCTGAGTGTGAAGGATCTTCATCAACAGTATAGGCAAGTAACACTTTGATCATACCTTTTTACTACCCAGTTTTATTGCATTAGATCAATCCTCAAACATTGCATGGTTAGGATCTGAATAACATGTGGGTTTTGGGAAGTAGATGATGAGGTAGAACCTATTTCCTTGCTTATTATCCAACCTTTGGGAGTTACTTTTACGTGATGCTTATATTGCTATATTATGCTTGTAGACGTGGTTTGGGTGAGTGTATCCATGATAGATGTGAGTATTGTTAATTAATGGTTAACTTAAGGTGGCTACTTAAATACACATCTCGGTGGATTGCTTGAGGCACCCTGGAGTACCTAGTGGTTGTCAGGGAACCTGGAGAATCCAGTGTTGTCCTAGGATATCCCGGAGTACCCGTGTGATTATCCTACGGTCCACCACCCAGGCTCAAAGGGATCATAAGATCATTCATGCTAGAAACTTCGGTGTGCAGCCACAAGGCAATATGGGCTCTGGCATAGTTGAGTAAGTTGTGTGAAGCTCTTGAAGAGGTAGACAAGCAGATGTAGTGGGTTGTAGGTGGTACTGTCTACCCAAATTAGAGAGTTAATGTTTCTGAAAAATTGTGTCTCAGTCATCCGTTTCTCAAACACCATGTGATTTACCTCTGTTATAAATCCTCGAGTACTGTGTGTGTCAGCATACCGATCCAGGGATGACACTTAAGCACATAGACTTGACCGTCTGAGGTCGGGTCGCTACAGTATGTGGAGCTCTTACATAGGTTGTCAAGTTTCAAGAGAATTCATTGTTTGAACCGTAACATGTGAATTGGTTGCTACTATAACATGAGAAGTTTTATAAGAAAGAATTGATGTTATGATGCTAGGAAAAGTGATTGAAATTGTCATTGATCAAACTTGTGCACTTTGCTATCATTCACACTTCATAAATTATTTCTTTTATCATTTACCTACTCGAGGACGAGTAGGAATTAAGCTTGGGGATGCTGATACATCTGCAACGTATCTATAATTTATGAATTATTCATGCTAATATATTATCATTCTTGGATGTTTTACAATCATTTTATAGCAAACTTTATATCATTTTTGGGACTAACCTATTGACCCAGTGCCTAGTGCCAGTTGCTGTTTTTTGCTTGTTTTTTACATCGCAGGAAATCAATATCAAACGGAGTCCAAACACCGCGTAAATTTTTTGGAGATTTTTTATGGACCAAAAGAGCACCAGTGGGCCAAAGAAGCACCTGGGGGGTTCCCCGAGGGGGCACAACCCACCAGGGCGCGCCTGGGGGCCCAAGCACGCCCAGGTGGGTTGTGCCCACCTCGGTGGTGTCCCGCACCCCATCTTTACCCTATAAATTCCCAAATATTCCAAAACCCTTCAAGGTAGCCCTAGATCGGAAGTTCCGCTGCCGCAAGGCCTTTGTATTCACGAGATCCAATCCAGACCTTGTTCCGACACCCTGCCGGAGGGGGGGATCATCACCGGTGGCCATCTTCATCATCCCGGTGGCCACCACGATGAGGAGGGAGTAGTCCACCCTCGGGGCTGAGGGTTTGTACTGGGAGCTATGTCTTTAATCTCTCTCTGTCTCTCGTGATCTTGAGATGTCACGATTGAGGAAGTCCTGGACTAGGGGGTGTCCGGATAGCCGGACTATCATCATCGGTCGGACTCCAAGACTATGAAGATACAAGATTGAAGACTTCGTCTCGTGTCCGGATGGGACTTTCCTTGGCGTGGAAGGCAAGCTTGGCGATACGGATATGTAGATCTCCTACCATTGTAACCGACTCTGTGTAACCCTAGCCCTCTCCGGTGTCTATATAAACCGGAGGGTTTTAGTCCGTAGGACGAACAACCATTACAACAATCATACCATAGGCTAGCTTCTAGGGTTTAGCCTCCTTGATCTCGTGGTAAATCTACTCTTGTACTACCCATATCATCAATATCAATCAAGTAGGAGTAGGGTTTTACCTCCATCGAGAGGGCCCGAACCTGGGTAAAAACATCGTGTCCCTTGTCTCCTGTTACCATCCGCCTAGACGCACAGTTCGGGACCCCCTACCCGAGATCCGCCGGTTTTGACACCGACATTGGTGCTTTCATTGAGAGTTCCTCTGTGTCATCACCGTTAGGCTTGATGGCTTCTTCAATCAACAACAACCCAGTCCAGGGTGAGACTTTTCTCCCCGGACAGATCTTCGTGTTCGGCGGCTTTGCACTGCGGGCCAATCCACTTGGCCATCTGGAGCAGATCGAAAGCTATGCCCCTGGCCATCAGGTCAGATTTGGAAGCCTAAACTTCACGGCTGACATCCGCGGAGACATGATCTTCGATGGATTCGAGCCACAGCCGAGCGTGCCACACTGTCACGATGGGCATGATTTAGCTCTGCCGCCGGACAGTACCCTGGAGGCCGCACATGAATCCGCTCTGACCCATAGTTCGGAGCCGACCGCGCAGATCGAGGACAGGTGGCTGGACACCGCCTCGGGGGCTGCAACTTCTACGGTGATGGAGCCGAATACTGACCTTGTCCCCTGCAAAGCTCGTGACTCCGAGGTGCCGGACTCCTTGCCGGACTCCGAACCTCCTGCGCCCCTGCCAATCGAATCCGATTGGGCGCCGATCATGGAGTTCACCGCTGCGGACATCTTTCAGCACTCACCCTTTGGCGACATCCTGAATTCGCTAAAGTATCTCTCGTTATCAGGAGAGCCCTGGCCGGACTGCGGTCAGGATGGTTGGGATGCGAACGACGAAGAAATTCAAAGCCCACCCACCACCCACTTTATAGCCACTGTCGACGATCTAACCGACATGCTAGACTACGACTCCGAAGACATCGACGGTATGGACGACGATGCCGGAGACGATCAAGAACCAGCGCCTACCGAGCACTGGAAGCCCACCTCAACTCATGATGTATATATGGTGGACACCCCAAAAGGGAACGATAACGAGGAACAACGGGACGCGGCGAAGGATAATTCCCCCGAAAAACAACCAAAACGGCGATGCAAGCGCCGCCCGAAGTCCCGCCTCGATAACAACAGCACCCATAATGACCCAGCCATAGAGCAGGGCAAACCAGTGGGCGACGAACATGCAACCAAGAAACCATCCGAATAGGATGAATCGGATAATCAACTCATCCTCAGCGAAAACAACAGTCCAGACGATCTCACAACGGACACACCACCGGAGCATAAGAACCTTCGAAAAAGGCTTGTCGCCACTGCAAGAAGTTTGAAGAAGGAGACACGGAAGCTCAAAACAGCGGAAGACATACTCAGAATGAGGTGGAGCAAAGTACTCAAGACCGCAGACAAATATGGAAATAGCCACCAAACAAAGAGCTACCCGAAGCGCAAGCTGCTGCCAGAATTCGACGAGGAGGCCGTAGAGCCCCCACAATCAAAAAGCAAAGAGGCCGCCTGGCTGGATAGGCGACCAGATGACAGGCCAAGAGCAGCAAGCGGCGCCGCACATAAGCCGGCACATGACACACATAAAGATCCTCGCAAAACGGATGGCCCGGTCAGGTCCATTTATGGGCCAAAGAAGTGGGCCCCAGGAAGGAACACAACACGCCGAGTGTTCGAAGATAACGGCACACCTAAATACAGGGGCGCCGCACACCCACTATGTTTCACCAATGAGGTGCTGGATCATGAATTCCCAGCGGGGTTCAAGCCCGTAAACATAGAGGCATACGACGGAACAACAGACCCCGGAGTCTGGATTGAGGATTACATCCTGCACATCACATGGCTAGAGGAGATGATCTCGACGCCATAAAATATCTACCCCTCAAGCTCAAAGGGCCAGCTCGGCATTGGCGCAAAAGCCTCCCAGAAAATACCATTGGAAGTTGGGAAGAGCTCGAGGACGCGTTTAGAGCAAATTTTCAGGGGACTTATGTCCGCCCTCCGGATGCAGACGATTTAAGTCACATAACTCAACAACCCGTCAGCGTGCAAATTCTGGAACAGGTTCCTTACAAAAAAGAACCAAATAGTCGACTGTCCGGACGCCGAAGCCTTAGCAGCTTTTAAACATAATGTCCAAGACGAATGGCTCGCCAGATACCTCGGCCAAGAGAAGCCGAGAACAATGGCCGTGCTAACAAGCCTCATGACCCGCTTTTGCGCGGGGGAAGACAGCTGGCTAGCAAGATGCAGCACCAGCGACCCGAGTACATCCGAGATCAGAGATGAAAACGGAAAATCATGGCGCAGAAAGGACCAGCACCGAAATAAAGAAAAAAGCCCAAAGAACACGGCGGTCAACACCGGATTCAAAAGCTCGCGGCCTAACAATAAAACACTGCCTCTTAAGGACAACAGTGACGAGCTATCCAACCTAAACAAAATTTTGGATCGGATATGTCAAATCCACAGTACCTCCGGGAAGCCTGCAAACCACACCCACCAGGATTGTTGGGTCTTCAAACAGTCCGGCCGACTCAACGCCGAACACAAGGGGCTCGACGTGCAAAGCGAGGATGACAACGAACCCCACCAGCAGAGCGCCGGAAAACAAAAGACTTTCCCACAAGAAGTCAAAACAGTAAACTCACTTCATGTGATAATACGGAACAACAGTGTGGCACCTGCCAAAGTAGGTGTCACACGGTCCACCCCAGCGGAACCTCCAGATTGGATGTCAAAACCAATTACTTTCGACCACCTGGACTATTCCAGAAGTATTCGAAATGCTGCATGGACTGCTCTAATATTGGATCCTATAATCGACGGACTACAATTTACACAAGTCCTAATGGATGGCGGCAGCGATTTAAACCTGCTATATCCGGACACAATCCGCAAGTTGGGGATAGACCTTACTAAAATTCGCCATAGCCGCACTTCCTTCAAAGGAGTGACGCAAGGCCCTTATGCCAAGTGCACGGGCTCCTTACTACTAGAAGTTGTGTTCGGGTCACCCGGCAACTTCTGACGCGAAAAGCTAATCTTTCATGTCGCCCCATTCAAAAGTAGCCATCAAGCACTATTGGGACGTGAAGCTTTTGTCCGCTTTAACGCAATACCACACTACGCGTCTCCGACACTTAAAATGCCCAGTCCACGCGGCATCATCTCATTAAAAGGTCGTTCAAGACCCCAGACATGGCTAGACGAGTCCGGCATAAATAAACTAGGGGCTCCCTAGCCGCACACCCCTTCACAAGGGGCTGTGCGTATGAGCAATAAGGAGCCAATAAAAGCTCAACTTTATTCATTTATGCTCTGTTTCAAATACATTTTTCACACGATTTCTTTTCAAACTAAGTTCCTCTCTTTTACAGATGAACAACGTGCTACACCCGTCCAGGATACAACACAATGGAGACACAGGCGCAGACATGCAGTAGGGACCCGTTACAAGGATTATTTTCAGATTAAGACCCTGCGTAAACCTTTTTTACTGTCTCTTGTTGCTACACATCCCCTGGTTGCTCATCATAACCAGAGAGGAGGCTGGCGTTTTGGCATCGGCCGCGTCAGAGGACCTTGTGTGTACCTGGACACTAGGGGCTTAGGGCATTGATCTGCCCGTCATCATAAAGACCGAACACCTCAGGGAGTGTTCGGCGTCTCGAGTTAGGCCTTATATGCATCAGCTCCGAATCATGTCTTTGGTCAAATGTTAGGTTTGCCCGACTCCTGTGTTTTGCTGCCTTATGTTCCGTATCATCGGCTAACGCGACACCAGGAGAACTACTGCGATTGTGCCCCGGTTCGGCCGAGTGAGCACCTCAGTAGAGAAAGCCGAAAACTGACTGTCATGATGTAGCGAGAGACTGGTCAACCACTTGATTGACCTTCGGAATGTTTAGAATTCCTCCGCTTTGACGAAGGACCGCTTCCCGATCAGGCACACACTCGCCCCAAATCCGGAGAGCGCGGTGCCCCTAGGGGCTATATCGTAGCCCCACCTTCGAACTCCTATGGCTAAGTGAAAGTGATAAAGCATTATAGTCCGGTTGCCTAGTTTGCTACGCTACACCTCCTTCATAGGACCAAGATGTTGGATTAAGTGTGAAAATGCGCTATTTCGCAAACACCCCCGCACTATGTGCGTGGGGGCTGAAGCCGAAGACTGCCATCTTTCAGGTTATACACAAGTATACATTAACGGCCGCACAGGAGATATTTCAATACTTGAACGCACAAGTACAAAAAGCGCTTATATTATAAACATTGTTTTACAAACCATAAAGTTCATTTGAACATGACATTTTTTGAGCACTGCGACTCTATTACACGAGCACCACGCAGGACTTCCCCAAAATAGTGCTCGGCGGGTAACCGGCTCCCGTCCGAACCCTGGGTCGCAACAGCGGTGGCATCCATCTCCGTCCAGTATGTCTTCACATGGGCGAGGGCCATCCGTGCACCCTCTATGCAGGCCGACCGCTTCATCGCCTTGATATGCGGCACCGCCCCAAGGAATTGCTGCAATAAGCCAAAATAACTCTTCGGCTTGGGCCTATCCGGCCAGACATGAGCCACGATATCCGTCATGGCAAGTCCGGACAATCTATTCAGCTCAACCCACTCAGCCAACCGATCAGTCAGCAGAAGTGAACGCTCCGGACTATGGAATTGAGACCAAAAAAGCTCTTCCGTCTCGTGATCCTTTTGACTTCGGAAGTGCACAAAAGTATCTGCCGCACTCGCCGCTAAGTCCATATAAGGATCCTCCGGACCCCACAGCTGGCCAAGCTGAGCGTACTTCGGATCTGTAAACCTCCTGCGCAGCAGAAAGGGCTTGCCAGCCACAATATCTCCGGCCTGGCGCAACTCCTCCTTTATAGCCCTCATTGCAGAACGGGCATCCTTGGCTTCGGCGGTGACCTTCCTCAGGCCTTCTTGCTCCGCTCGGCGTTCTTTTTCAAGAACCTCGCTGCGGTCGGTAACATATTTCAACTTCATGGCCATTTCGGCCATCTCCTCCCTGCTTCGGCAGTGAGCAGCCCTTTCGGCCTCTAGCTCTTCGGCCGCCCTCGAGGCAGCCGCATCACTCCTTCTGGCCTGCTCCTTGGCTCGAGCAAGTTCTGCCCGAAGGCTCTCCACAGCAGCGGCACCATCTGCATTGAGCACACATGTTGTAAGGAGTGGGCTTCGGCTCCCTTACTAGGTGACCACGGAGAAAAACCTACCTTGTGACTCGTCAAGTCGCTTATTGACCAGCGCGATGTCCGCATCCGCAACGTCGAGTTGCCGCTTTAGTTCGGCAACTCCATCAGTCCGGCTAGCCACCGGACTATCCACCACATGCATAGGAAAGGCGAAAATCAATACCTGCGATTTTGATCCTCGGCATGCTGTCGCTCTCGACAACCTACCGAGTCCCAGGGGCAACTATCTATACAAGGCGCACTTTATGTGTAAAACTGTCAAAAGGTATGTCATTTTTACGTACCTCAAACCCCGCCAGCAAGCTTCTAACGGCATCATGCAACCCGCCTTCGGCGGACGAAATTCTTCCAATCACCATACTCATCAATGTACGGTGACCTTCTGAGACAGACGCCCTCTCAAGCAGATCCTTCAGCTCCCCCGGCCGCACACCAGCCGGTGCCAAACTCTCCGGCGCTGCCGGACTCGGGGATACCCTCCGCGATGACACCTCAGGTTCGTCCGCCCTGCCTGATGGTGCGGCGGACGGAGGCGTCTCGCTCTCCACCATCTCCGGACGAAGGTCCCCTGAAGACGAGCTCATCTGAGAAGGACGGAGATCCGAACTACAAGGTAAAAACTTCGGTTATCCTCAGAAGCAAACATAGGGATGTCTCTTATAATAGAACCCCCCTTTGTCTACTTACGGCTCGCTGGAGGGCTGATTCCTTAGGGTAGATAGTGCGGCCGGGGCCTCCCCGGACGCAGGACCCTCTAGTGAAGATCTCTTCCCCCGCTTCGAGGCCTTGACCTCCTGGTTTTCGGAAGCGATCCTCTTCTCCCCTTGGAAGGAGGGATTCTCGGTTCCCCCTTTCTCCAAAGCCTCCTTGGTAGAGGCGGTAGTGTCCCTGTTTTCCCAATCGCCTTCCTCTGAAGGCGCAACCTTCAGCATCCTGACCAGCACGGGATCCGGCACGGTCTCCGGGAGGGGGGCCGAACACCGTATCAGTTTCGCTTGCGCTATCCACTCCTATTCAAGAGACTATGGGTTAAAAGGCAAATTCAAGAAGGCGCAAACAAACGGTGTGTCCGGACGCAGGGCCACTTACCTGAGCATCCGTGCGATTGCAGCTTAGGTTGGAATCCTCGGTCAATTCCGGACACATCTCTTGTGATCCGAAGAACAATTTATACATCTCCACGGGTGTCGCACCCATGAAGTGTTGGAGAGCTCGCGGCCCCTCGGGATTGAACTCCCACAGACGGAGGGGGCGACGCTTGCAGGGCAAGAGGCGCCGAATCAGCATAACCTGCATCACTACGAACAGATTGATCTCCCTCTCCTGGAGGTCTCGAATCCGGCCCTGCAATAGGGGTACATCCTTTGATGGCCCCCAGTTGAGCCCTTGGCTGACCCATGACATCAGCCGCTGTGGAGGGCCCGAGCGGAAGGTGGGCGGCGGCTTCTGCATGCTGCCCTTGGGAGCGGTTATGTAGAACCACTCCTGTTGCCATAAGCCGAGCTCCTCCTGGAAAGAGCCCTCGGGCCATGGAGCGTCAGCCCTTCTGCTTACAACCGCCCCGCCGCACTCTGCTTGACGCCCCTCGATCATCTTCGGCTCCATGTCGAAGGTCTTAAGCCACAAGCCGAAGTGAGGGGTAGTGCGGAGGAAGGCTTCGCAGACGACAATGAATGATGAGATATGGAGGATGGACTCCGGAGCCAAGTCGTGGAATTCCAACCCATAGTAAAACATGAGCCCTCTCACAAAAGGATCCATCGGGAAGCCTAAACCCCGACGGAGGTGGGACACAAACACGACGTTTTCACCGGGCTCGGGGGTGGGAATGACTTTCCCTTTGGCGGGCAACCTATGCGAAATCTCGTAAGTCAGGTACTTGGCTTCTCGCAGCTTTAGCACGTCCTCTTCCGTGACGGAGGAGGGCATCCACCGGCCCTGTAGGTCGGAGCCGGACATTGTTGAAGGTCCGAAGCGCTCGAATCTGGGGCTGTGGGTGTTGGAACTCGGGGCGAGGGGTAGATTCCGTTGAGGATTGAAGAAAAGAAACGAGCCTTGGTCCCATTATAAAGAGGGAGAATACCAAGAGCCGTCCCCGTGACTGTTTGGGACTCGCCTCCGATAGAGGGGGCGTGGAAACGGGCACGGTTGGGTTACCCACGTTCGTATTGATGGGAATCCCGGAATAAGGGGAACACGATCTCTGCTTTGACAGGACATGCCGAGGAAACCGCTTCGCTAAACGCGCTGAGGTGGTATAGTAAAAACAATTCAAGTAAAGGCTTGGCAGTGGTGTGACGTCACGCCACGAAATACGTCAGCAGATTGAGCTTGTGTACATATTATTCTCTCTACGATGGTATGTGGAACTTATTTTGCAGAGCCGGACACTATCCTGGTGTTCACAATCTTCTATGAATTATTCGAAGGAGGAAGCCGCCTTGCAATGCCGAACAATATGCGCGCCGGACTCATCGTCATTGAAGCCTGGTTCAGGGGCTACTGAGGGAGTCCTGGACTAGGGGGTGTCCGGATAGCCGGACTATCATCATCGGGCGGACTCCAAGACTATGAAGATACAAGATTGAAGACTTCGTCTCGTGTTCGGACGGGACTTTCCTTGGCGTGGAAGGCAAGCTTGGCGATACGGATATGTAGATCTCCTACCATTGTAACCGACTCTGTGTAACCCTAGCCCTCTCCGGTGTCTATATAAACTGGAGGGTTTTAGTCCGTAGGACGAACAACCATTACAACAATCATACCATAGGCTAGCTTCTAGGGTTTAGCCTCCTTGATCTCGTGGTAGATCCACTCTTGTACTACCCATATCATCAATATCAATCAAGCAGGAGTAGGGTTTTACCTCCATCGAGAGGGCCCGAACCTGGGTAAAAACATCGTGTCCCTTGTCTCCTGTTACCATCCGCCTAGACGCACAGTTCGGGACCCCCTACCCGAGATCCGCCGGTTTTGACACTGACAACGATCTTGATGTATCGCAGGCTTTGTTAATCTAGATGGATCATATGATGTTCCTCCCCTGTCTACTCTTGTTGTGATGAATTGAGTCTTTACCCTTTGAAGTTTTGTCTTGTCAGATTGAATGTTCAGATATGAAAACACGTGATGTATGTCTTGCCGTATGAATACTCGAGGTGAAAATGGAGTATCATATTGATTTACTTGATATATGTTATGGCACTCAACTTGCGGATTCCCGCGGTGACATTGGGGTAATCTAAGCATAGGGGTTGATGCACGTTTTTATTATCTTCTCTCCGATAGAAACTTTGGGGTCCCCTTGTAGTTCTTTGTGTTGGATTGAGCATTATGAATCTGAAATTGTTTGATACATTTCTTTTAATTAACTCACGGGTACTCGCGGTGACATTGGGGTATCTAGGTGACATTAGAGTTGGTTGATATGTGTCATATGGTGTTGTTTTAGTACGAACTCTTGATTAGGTCGACCGGAAAGAATAGCTTGTTGTTATTTTAGTATGAACTCTAGGATAGATCGATTGGAAAGAATAACTTTGAGGTGGTTTCGTACCCTACAAACAATTTCTGTCTTTTGTTCTCCGCTAATAGGAACTCAGGAGTGATTCTTTGTTGCATTTTGAGGGATAGTCATATGATCCAACTATGTTATCATTGTTGAGATATTGCACTAGTGAAAGTATGCACCCTAGGCCTCATTTTCCATCATTGCAATACCGTTTGTGCTCCGTTTTACTATTTACTAACTTGCTGTTTTTTATTGTTTGCACTACAAAAACTCATATCTACTATCCATACTACACTTTTATCATCATCTCTTCGCCAAACTAGTGGACCTATACAATTTTCCATTGTATTGTGTGTGTTGGGGACACAAGAGATTTCTTGTGTTTAATTGCAGGGTTGCTTGAGAGAGACTATCTTCATCCTACGCCTCCCACGGATTGATAAACCTTAGGTCATCCACTTGAGGGAAAATTGCTACTGTCCTACAGAACTCTGCGCTTGGAGGCCCAACACGTGTCTACAAGAATAAAGTTGCATAGTAGACATCAAATTGCAACTTACCAACTTTACATTGGAGTCATGCAGTTTTACACGGTCATGACCAAACTACATAATATTATTCCTCATATGTAGTAATTCCGTTGCATACTGATATCACCACCCCGACATACATCATTGGCCCCTCAACGTATATTTGGGATCTATGTGAGGAATAACTGTATTCTGTCAATACCTCAAGCCCCTCACATGGGGAGTTATTCAAGTCCAGTATGCTGATTCAGTGAGGAACATTTCCAGACATTAGGGGGAGATTTCAAGTACCATTAAGAATGCCAGGAAATTAGTGGATTTTCAACACATTTTTGCCTCAAATCCACGTAGATCTGAACCATGCATTCATAAGATTTACAACGCATTGCAAATAACCTGCCATATCCATTTACTGACTATAACAGTGTCACACAATCCTGCAAAAAATGCCTGAAAGAGTGAAGGTACCAACAAAATCCACTCCACTCCCCGTTCGAAGCAACAGGGAGAGATGTATGGCAAAAGTACATTAGGATTTAGCTTCTCGCAAGCAAGGATATTGAGGCCTCTTAATCAATAATGCAAGTCAACTTCACGTTGATTGAATCCTAATGGGTAGTATACACCCAGTGGAAGGGAAACTCCACTAACCCAGTTCATAGTGCACACAATGAACGGGGCATCGGAATACCCGACTCAACTGCATTGGGAAATCGTGGGCAGTCACCATGGGCAAGGATATTTCCATCAACTATATATACATATATAGATTCTGGAGAAACATATAACTGGAAGTCTACAATTTTCAACATACATTTCTCAACTAGATTACATAAACCTTTCAAATGATTCAGATCCAAAGACCATGGCCATGGCAAAGTGTGATCAACACTCGGACAGAACTCAAGAAAAGGGTATAATCTAGGTAGAAATAATCTTGCTCAATAAAGGGAAGGTATTCACATAAGCAATACCTACATTGGTTTTCTTTTGGAAACAGAATGAGAACAACGAGGTGGTGAAACATAGGGCAAGTATTGTAGTTATACGTCTCCAACGTATCTATAATTTTTGATTGTTCCATGCTATTATATTATCATTCTTGGATGTTTTACAATCATTTTGTAGTCATTTTATATCATTTTTTGGTACTAACCTATTCACATAGTGCCCAGTGCTAGTTGTTGTTTTCTGCATGTTTTTTACATCGCAGGAAATCAATATCAAACGGAGTCCAAACGCAGCGAAACTTCTTGAGGATTTTTTTGGGCCAGAAGACATCCAGTGGGCCAAGGAATCACCTGGGGGGTGCCTCGAGGGGAGCAGCACCCACCAGGGCGCGCCAGGAGGCCCAGGCGCGCCCTGGTGGGTTGTACCCACCTCGGGTGCCCCCTGAACCGCCTCTTTCCTCTATAAATACCCCAATATTCCAGAAACCCTAGTGGAGTCAAAGAAAATCAATTATAGCCGCCGCCGAGTCCAGAACACCAGATCCAATCTAGACACCATCACGGAGGGGTTCACCACTTCCATTGGTGCCTCTCTGATGATGCGTGAGTAGTTCTTTGTAGACCTACGGGTCCGTAGTTAGTAGCTAGATGGTGATGCGGAGCATCTGACGATCATCCCCGTGTACACTATGACTACTCTCCAAGCCCCAAGTGGACATACGACGAGACCTCAAACATACGCCATTGGACACAAGGTGAACCCGCTCCTAAATGCTTCTCCTTTCCGTTCATGCGAGACATGGTTGCTACCTAATGCAAGGACACTACACATGCCTAGGTACCAAGGAGACCCTCTCGAAGATGCTCGGTATGATGGACGAGTCCCCAAGTACAAGGATGAAGGAGAACGACGAGAGGAACTGGAGAAAGGCTACAGGACGCGGACATCCGGCCCTGCCCCGGACATCGGGCCCCTAAAGATGTCAACAACAGCGGCAGCCCAATAACCGAAGTGCTACAGGGCCCGGACATCCGGCCAGGCCCCAGACATCCGGCCCCTCCCACAAGCCCGGACATCGGCGCCCCATCATAGAACGTCCAGAAGCTGGACCTCGCCAGCCCGGACATCTGGC
This sequence comes from Triticum dicoccoides, assembly GCF_002162155.2. NCBI lineage: Eukaryota > Viridiplantae > Streptophyta > Magnoliopsida > Poales > Poaceae > Triticum > Triticum dicoccoides. The sequence goes on along the minus strand of NC_041389.1, from coordinate 223,117,265 downwards.
CCCAACACCAGGACATCCGGCGTCTCGGGAAAGCCCGGACATCCGGCCCGTCGCTCGGACATCCGGCCCCTCTTGCCTGCGTGCAGTTTATCCGGGCCAAAAGCCCATGTACCCCTTCACCCCTTAGACTATATATACTCCCCCTCCACCTATGTTTTAGAGTTAGCGTTGATTTTGCTTATTTGTGAGATAGATCCTCGCTCATCCATCCAGATCTACTCCTTGTGAGGGACCGACGCCTCTTCGGAGAAGATCCACCTGGATTCAAGACCTCCATCCGAAGAAGACCATCATTAAGACCTCCTCACGGAGAAGAACTGGTTACCCATTGTATCGTCTCTTGTTGGATTTGGATCTTGTACCTCTCGTGTTTCGATGATCTAGCACATGTGTTACTTTGTTCTTGATGGTTGAGTGTTCTCTCGTGTTTTTCTCTCGTTCCCCTCCTCGTGTTCTTCGTGTTCCTCATAGGGATCCGCTCCAAACGTGAAAGATCGGCCTCTAGGGTTCTACCCTACATCATCTTGGTATCATGAGCCACGTTGATCACGTTTTTGGAGCCCCTACCCCGTGTATTCTAGTTTGATTTTGTTGATTTCATCCTAAATCCGAAAATCCCCACCAAAAATAGCCCCAATTTTTTTTGTGATTTGTTGGTTTGATGATGTTTTGTTGATTTTTATCCATGGATTTGCTTAGTTTCAAGTGGATCTAGCATCTCCCCAAGTTTCCCCACCTTCCATCCACGAAACCTCTCCAATTTTGCTCCCGAAATCATCAATTTCCGCCCCAAAATTGAGTTCCTTGAGTTCATCCTCGGATTTGGAGCCCGGACATCCGGCCCGACCCCCGGACATCCAGCCATTAGCCCGGACATCCGGCTCCTGGAGCGCAATTTCGCGCCCGGTTCTGGACATCAGGTCCCGGAAATCCGGCCCCGACCCCGGATGTCCGGCCCTTGGCATTTCAGCTTTTCCCGTTTCACCGTTTTGACCATAACTTTCTCATCCGGAGTCCGATTTTTGCGTTCTTTAGCTCGTTGAGTAGCTATTGACACCCCCCATACATCTAGATAGGTTGCAACACCATTTGACTCCATAAAAGTTTCCAAAATTTGGCAAGTTTGCCTAGGCCTTCCACCATATCATTTGCATAACCACCATAGCCTTCCGCAACCTAACCTTTTTGGTTCCCCATAGCATTAGTGGTTGCTTGAGTAGTGATTCGAGTCTCCTAAGGTGTTTCGACTACTTAGGGACGGTTTCTTCTTCATCAACCACCACCACCATTTTCGCATAACCTTGCCCACCATACACTTTCACCACCCAACCTAACCCAATTTTGTTTGAGCTTGTTTGAGTTGTGGCTTGTGTCTCCTAAGGTGTTTCAGCTACTTAGGGACGGCAACTTCAACTGCGACACGTGTATAGCCCATCATTTCACTTCCACATTGCCAAGTGCAAACCACCACCGCTTTCCGCTACCACCATTTTGACATTTGACGTTTAAGATTTTGAGTTCGCGGTTTTTTTCATTTCCTAAGGTGTTTTGGCTACTTAGGGACGAGTCTCCATCATCTTGGTTTCTACATCAAGAACACCGCCACTCATCATTGCCATGGACGGTAACCTCCATATCATCTTGGTATCGTGGTATCCCTCCATTGTATATTCCCCTTGCCACTGCATTGTTAACGCCTGGCCCATTTTGCGTTACTTGCCTATCGAGACTAGCCATTTGAGCATTGCCGGCAACGTTACTTGTGCACATTAGTGATCATACTTCCCATAGCATACATACCATATCATCGTGGTGCATATATTGGTATCATATCTTGTGTCACTAGTTTTTTCCCGCATATACACAATTGCTATCTTGGTTTGTGCATTGTGCAAAAGTGGCCATACAAAAAAAAGAATAAAGCTTTTAAGCAAAAGAGAAAGAGCAAAGAGCTTGTAAGCAAGTGTCATAGCATCATACCGCATTGCATATAAGATTGTCATATCGGATCATCTTGGATCATCTTGAGGGAAACACCGGGAACCATACATACATAGCATACTTGGGATAAAATTCCATATATTTTGCATATTATAGGTTGTGCACAAGTGTCGTGTCCGCCAACAGAGAAATCGTGCTAGCGTCTCTCTTGAGTTGTGCAACCGAGCATTTTCCGTGGATTCCACATTTTGTGCTCATTCCTTGGTTGCACGACCCCATTTATCTATCCGTGTGTGCGTTTCCGTGTGCCATCCATATTGCTATTGGTCTACTTGTTTCGCTTGCGAACTTGTGAATCTCTTCCAACATTATTGACTCTTGCTAACATTTTTGCATCAAATTTTTTTGGTGCCACTATCCTCACCGAGCTCCACCAAAAGCCTTACTTGTGTAGGTGTGAGAACCGACAAGAATTGGTACCAATTGTGCTATTTCCTTGTTACACATTTCAGTGATCATTGATCCATCTTCAACATCGGTCAAGGTACATTTGGTCTAGTTCTTCTCTTTCTCCCACTCATATTTGCTCGAGTCTTGTGATGGATAGGCAAGGCATTTCTTCTCCGGTCTTCGACAACCACGACGGCGTGAACAACTGCATCACCAAAGCGTCCATCTTCGATCTACAACGACAAATGCAAGGCGCACAATCAAGATTGCGAGAGCGCATCGAGAACATCTCCATCGAAATTCGTCACTCCGAAGCAAGGAAAAAGGACTATATCGACAAGAAGCTTTCCGCACAAAAAAAGGAGCAAGATGCAAGGATGGAGGAGATTAGAGCCTTGATCAAGTCTTCTTCCCCTTCGTCATCTTCAAGGTGGCGACATTCAAGCCACAAGTCTTCGGAGCGCGAAAACGATGCAAGCGCAATTCGTCCACGTCCACATCTTCGTGATGACCACCATCACAATCGTGATCAACATCATCATGAAGGGCAAGTCACCTCCAAACAACATGTGCACGTCGACGACGAACGACATCTACTACGAGCTCAAGCACGACAATGACATCATCATCATGTAGATGCTCGACAAGCGCAAATGCACAAGTCCCAACAAGCCCTACTTCACGCCAAGTCCAAGCTTCATGAGCAAAAGAGAAGACCGCGAGATGACCACCACCAAGACGGCGCTATGGCTACAACAACCACCATTTCGGCATCTTCGCCAAGTGCTATCAAGGCATCTTTGCCTTTGGACGTACGACATCTTCGCCTACTTCCCACGAGTATGCCTACAATGACTTCATCAAGTCCAAGGCGACCACCTACGAGCGAGGGCGACACCTCCATCTTCGGAAGCCCCTCAAGGAAGATGGTCGTGCATGGGAAACTCCCTTCGGTCATGGAGACGAGCTACGAGGTGCCACATCATATGGACCTCCAACAACAAGACGGCGACAAGAATGTCGAGCAAGGGCCATCCCCTTCGACCACGGCGACGAGCGCGAACCTCTTCAAAAACATGAAGACGGCGCCCATATTAGACTCATACTCCGAGTCAAGCTACGCGACCGCGCATGGAGACATTGGCACCTACATCTCTTTGACACCCACATATATCGAGATGCCCCATTTGTCATGTGAGGAGAGCCACCACCACATGAGTGACTCCACCATACGTGACATTGAGAGCATTTCCTATGAGAGGATGAGTGTGACCACCACTAGCCCCACACATGAGAGTATGCCACACATCCTATGTGAGGTTGAGCGCCATTTGAGTGACTCCACCAACCATATGAGTGAGTGCATCTTTGAGTGAGTGAGTGAGCCACAACACTTAGAGAGTGAGGTAGTTGAGAGGGCACGTGAGGCCACTATGATTTCTAAAGACTTAACCTCTACTCCGAGTGTGTTTTCTTTGGTGCTAGGTATCCTACATGACGACATGCCTACCCTCGACGAGTCCATCCCTCCAATGGAGACGACGATGGCCATGGTGGACGATGATGCACCCCCCACATGGTTCCATCAAGAGGAAGATGACAACGAATGGATCTTCGACACCTTACCTACAACACATGAGCGATGCTCCAACGATAACATGGGTGATGGTACTTCTCTTGTCCCACTAGTGGACTATCTTGACACCGATTGCTCCCATGATGTTGACACACCTATTGCCATGCTTCATGCTAGTGCGACTTCTTCATGTCTTGACTTACCTATTTATGATGAATATGATGATGAGCATGTTGAGTTGCCTAGTTATGATGCTATGCTCCATAGGATATCATGTGAAAATTCTATTGGTCACTTCATGTTTGACAATCCTTTGAACTTCTCATATGCTATGAGTGAGATCTCCCATATTGCATCATTACAATCTCAACATAGTAACTATGCATGCCCCATTAAAATAAATCCTATTTGCACTTATGGCATAGATGACGAGATGATGGTCATTGGCTTTTGCTTCTCTTGTGATTATATTGCCATGCTTCCTTTACATGATCTGCGCAATTCATCTACTATGACATGCCATGATCACATTGTTTCGAATATGCTTTCTTTTGGATGTTGTCAATATTCTCCATGTGATGTTTCCACTAATGCTCATGAGGAGACCCCCATAGTTTCCTCATACATATTAGGAGATTTTGATGCATTCCATACTTTGCATGATTCCCATAATTGCATGCACCATATGCATTCCATGAATAACAATGCTCTAGCTATTTCTCATGATGCATTACATCCTTTGAGTCTTCATTATGACATGCATAACAACAAACCTCTCAAGATGGATGACATATTTCTATATCGCGCATCTCATTTATTTGAGCATTGGATGTTTTGTGCTAATCGACACATGCCCGTGCGCATCATGATGGATGATGTGTACATATACCACGCACACACAATTTTCCCTTTGTCTTTGTTTAGTGTAGGTACTCATGAATACTCCTCAACCTCTCAATCCCAAGAGTTGACGAAACGAGCTCTTGAGAGCAACGATGACTTGGGATCCCGTGGACTATCCTTACCACCATTCCCTTCGTGCAAGGACTACGCGCATCTCTTCTACTTGGCTCTCACACGGATATGGGCTATTTACCACTTGTCACCTTATGCCCATACTATCGTGTTCACTTTGCATGTTATGCTTGCTTCTATGCTTTTGCCATGCAATTGTGACCCTTGCTTGCATCTACCCATGATTCACCATAATGCTACTTCTATGTGTATTTGCATGCTTGGAGGAGATACTTGTAGCTATTACCATGATTTATTTGTGCCCCATGCTATTGATGCTTGTTGTGTTGGGAGAGTCATGATGTCCCATTGCTATTTACATATGGCCTCTCGCCAATACATTGATGATATTTTTCTCATTTCTTGCTTTCATGCTTGTGCTATGTCATGTGAATTATTCATGCCCACTATTTGCACCAATGACATGTTTGCCATGATTCCTTCTAGTATGTTGCATCTTCGCACTACTAGCTTGCTTGACTTGATTGATATGATTGCTTGCTATGTTGCATCACCCATGTTCCACTATTACTTGCTTTCTTGGGTTGATGACATATATGCTCATGCCTCTCGCTTGATATATCTTGATCATTGTCTCTTGTGTCCATTAGTTGCCTCTTTCATATCCACTTGTATTGAGTGCAACCATACTATGCTTATTGATCTTGGAGACTTTGACATATTACTTGTGAGGCATGCTTGTTTGATTGAGCCTCTTGTATTTCGTTGTTCTTGCATCATATGCCTCCATACTATGAAATGCTCCCTTGTCCTTTATTATGATGAGCATGATGCATACACTTGTTGGGTATCTTACCACACGAATGATAGGTTTTGCACTTTGGCTAACCTCATTTGTTTTTCCGAGTGTTTGTCATGTTCTTTCATTTTGGAGGATTCACAAGGCGGTGTCGTTATGCGACAACTTGGTCATGCGAAGGCATACATGATGTGCAACTCCAACTTCGGGAACATTCTTGAGGTGAACTCCTTCTCTTTGAGCCATCCTCAAATACACATATTGGATTGGTCACTCTTTCATTTTTGTTTCCTTCTTGTTGTCTACATGTTACATCTATCGGATGGAGGAGCGACATCGGAGATTGGCTCTATGGACCTTCACATTGAGGAGCACTCGTACTTATTGGATGCACCTTTGAACCTCCACTCTTGCCACGACATCGAGCATTGGTACACCAACACCTCCATATTTGTTGATTGTGCTCATACATGTCATGCTCGATGGACATATCATACTCACCACAAGTTTGCACCCCATGCATGGATTGCCTCACATTATGATTGCCTTGTTACATCTTGTATTCCCATGTCATCCATGATATATGAGCTTGTTCACTTCCTTAGAAAATTTGTTGTGATCTTCCTTGATGGCATATTCATACATCATGATCATATTGCCCATCATCAATTGCATGATAGCTTACACATATTGAGCATCCATTGCCATATTCATGCTATTGATGAACCATCCCTCTATGACATCATTTTGCACAATTGTAGAATTTGTCCCGTGAATGTGCATATAATTCTATATCATCCCATGAATGTGCATATCATTCTATATCATCTTGATAAGCTTCATGCATTTTGTCATGCACTATCCTTTCGCACGGACTCATGCTTAATTGATGGACATTTTGAGTGCGCTAACCATTGTATTTCCGAGTGTCGCTTGTGTTTGCTCATTTTGCATGTACCACATACCGGAGACACCTTGGAGTACTTGGATTGCGCCATGTCTTCCACTTCGTCCAACTACAAGTCCGTCCATGACAACCGTTTCCATGGTGATGAGGTTTTCGATTCGAGGTCGGATCTTTCCCAAGGGAGGGGAGATGATGCGGAGCATCCAACAATCATCCCCATGTACACTATGACTACTCTCCAAGCCCCAAGTGGACATACGATGAGACCTCACACATACGCCATTAGACACAAGGTGAACCCGCTCCTAAAATGCTTCTCCTTTCCGTTCATGCGAGACATGAATGCTACCTAATGCAAGGACACTATACATGCCTAGGTACCAAGGAGACCCGCTCGAAGATGCTCAGAATGATGGACGAGTCCCCAAGTACAAGGATGAAGGAGCACGACGAGAGGAACCGGAGAAAGGATACAGGACCCGGACATCCGGCCCCTGAAGATGTCAACAACAGCAGCAGCCCAGCAACCGAAGTGTTATAGGGCCCGGACATCCGGCCCCTCCCGCAAGCCCGGACATCCGGCCACAACCCGGACATCCGGCGCCCCGTCATAGAACGTCCAGAAGCCGGACCTCGCCAGCCCGGACAACCGGCCCCAACGCCCAGACATCCGGCGTCTTGGGAAAGCCCGGACATCCGGCCCGTTGCTCGGACATCTGGCCCCTCCTGCCTGCTTGCAGTGTATCCGGGCCGAAAGCCCATGTACCCCTTCGCCCTTTAGACTATATATACTCCCCCTCCACCTATGTTCTAGGGTTAGCGTTGATTTAGCTCATTTGTGAGATAGAGCCTGGCTCATCCATCCGGATCTACTCCTGGTGAGGGACCAACGCCTCTTCGGAGGAGATCCACTTGGATTCGAGACCTCCATCCGGAGAAGACCATCGTCAAGACCTCCTCATGGAGAAGAACTGATTACCCTTTGTATCGTCTCTTGTTGGATTTGGATCTTGTACCTCTCTTGTGTTTCGATGATCTAGCACATGTGTAACTTTGTTCTTGTTGGTTGAGTGTTCTCTTGTGTTTTTCTCTCGTTCCCCTCCTCGTGTTCCTCGTAGGGATCCGCTCCAAACGTGAAAGATCGGCCTCTAGGGTTCTACCCTACATCAGATGGCTTCCTCTCTCTCTCTCTCTCTCTTGATTATCAATACAATGGTCTCTTGGAGATCCACATGATGTAAGCCTTTTTGCGGTGTGCTTGTTGGGATCCGATGAACTTTGAGTTTATGATCAGATCTATGTTTTTATCCATGAAAGTTATTTGAGTCTTCTTTGATCTCTTATATGCATGATTGCTTATAGCCTCGTATTTCTTCTCCAATATTTGTGTTTTGTTTGGCCAACTTTATCTATTTATCTTGCAATGGGAAGAGGTGCTTTGTAGTGGGTTCGATCTTACAGTGCTTGATCCCAGTGATAGAAGGGGAAACGACACGTATGTATTGTTGCTACTAAGGATAAAACGATGGGGTCTATCTCTACATAGATAGATCTTGTCTACATCATGTCATCGTTCTTGTTGCATTACTCCGTCCCTCCATGAACTTAATACACTAGATGCATGTTGGATAGCGGTCGATGTGTGGAGTAATAGTAGTAGATGCAGGCAGGAGTCGGTCTACTAATCTTAGACGTGATGCCTATATAATGATCACTGCATGTATATCGTCATGATTATTTGAAGTTCTATCAATTACCCAACAGTAATTGGTTTCTCACCATTTGTTATTTTCTCGAGAGAAGCCACTAGTGAAACCTATGGCCCATGGGTCTCTTTTCATCATATTTGCCTTTGCGATCTATTTTCCTTTGCATTTATTTTCAGATCTATTAAACCAAAAATACAAAAATACCTTGCTGTAATTTATTTGTTCCGTGATCTATTTATCCTATCTACCACTTTTACCTCACGTTATTTTCCTATCTTGAGGCGCCTTACCCGAAAGGGGTTGACAACCCCTTTAACACGTCGGGTTGCGAGTATTTGTTATTTGTGTGCAGGTGTTGTTTACGTGGTGTGAGGAGGTTCTCCTACTGGTTCGATAACCTTGGTATCAATACTAAGGGAAATAACTACCATTGCTATACTGCATCATCCCTTCCTCTTTGGGGAAATACCGACATAGTTCTAGCAGACATCAAAAGGAATTTCTGGCGCCGTTGCCGGGGAGGATCAAGTCAAGATAGTCTCCCGCCCACGTGCCAATTTCTGGCGCCGTGACCGGGGAGGATCTTCAACATCAACCAAGTTCCTAATCACAAATCTCATCTCCTCTGCCTCTCGTTTTCCTCTCCCTCACTTCACAAAAATTTGCCGTTTTATTCGCCCTCTTTTTTGTTCGCCTTTTTCTCGTCAGATCTCTTATTTGTTTGAACTTGTCACCATGAGTGACTTTGGTATGGCAGAAACAGATGATGGGCTAACTCCTAAATGGAGCGTACGGGTAATCTGGATGCCAAAACTTCTGTTTTGGGGCAAGGGAATTTTATGGGAAAAGAACATATCCAAGAATTTTTCAATTGTGTCGGAAAATTAAGTCTTGATGATATCCCTATACTTAAAAGGACTAAATCTTATGCGGAAGTTATTTCAGCACTTGTTTTGAAGCTTGAAACTAGATTTATTCGTACTCATCCCACCTTGCAAAGATTGTTCTATGAGTTGCCCATTATAAAGGATCACAAAGCTAAAAAGTTAGCCACTCTTGTTTTTATGAATGAATTTGAGTACATAATACGGGAAGCTAGGGAAATCTTTGATTTTTATGGCATGAATCATGAAAAACCCGTGATTGATGAAATTCTCTATAATAGTGATTATGCTTTAAGACATTTTCTTGGAGATAACCAAATCTTTGATGAGAATCTTAAAAAGCAGGTCCCTGTTTTAGATATGATCCAACAAGTTTTTAACGATGTTAATCAACACTATTCTTGGATCACTGCCGGAACTCAAAGGGGTTATGATAAAAAGCAACTTGATAGTGCTAAGGTTTCCATGGACAACATGTTTTATGTTTTATTTACAAAGCCTCCCGACACAAATACCTCCAAGGAAAATAAGGATAAGGGTGACAAAACTTAGATCCTACGCGTTATGCCTAGCTAGGGGCGTAAAAGAATAGCACTTGTTGGGAGGCAACCCAATGAATAAAATTTATTTTTGCTTTTTGCTTTCTGTTCTTGTGTGTTAGCACAATTATGCTACGGTTATGATTGTGTTTTTGTGTTTTAATAAGTGTTTGTGCCAAGCAAGGCCTTTGGGAAGATTTGGGTAAAAGTTGATTTGATCTTGCTGAAAAACAGAAACTTTTGTGCTCACGAGATTGTTTTTCATTTCTAACAGAAGAGTGCTTTTGAGTTGATTATTTTTGCATAAGATTAATAGACAAAATTCTCACGTCCACCAATTTATTTCAGAATTTTTGGAGTTACAGAAGTATTTGAGATATTCAGATTGTTACAGACTGTTCTGTTTTTGACAGATTCTGTTTTCTTTGTGTTGTGTGCTTGTTTTGATGATTCTATGGTGTCCTTTGATGAGTTTTTTCCATATAAAAGTTGGAATACAGTAGATATAATGCAAAAACAAAATAATAATAGGTTTTCAACAGTACTTATAGTAGTGGTTTGCTTTCTTATACTAACAGATCTCACGAAGGTTTTGTTTGAGTTTTGTGTGATTGAAGTTTTCCAGTTTTGGGTGATCTTACAATGGATGAAGGAATAAGGATTAGAAAAAGGCTAATCTTGGGGATGCCCGAGGCACCCCAAGATAATATTCAAAGAAGTAGCAAGCAACTAAGCTTGGGGATGCCCCCGAGTGGCATCCCCGCTTTCTTCTAACAGCCATCGGTATTTTACTGGAAACTATATTTTTATTCGTCACATAATATGAATTTTGCTTGGAGCGTCTTGTATGATATGAGTCTTTGCTTGTTTTGCTTTGTGTTTTAAGTGTTGAATCCTTGTTGGAAGCATCTTTTTGAGAGAGCCAAAAATTATGTTATGCTTGCTCCTATGCTTCACTTAAATTTTTAGAGCCATGGATTTGCTCTAGTACTTCACTTATACTCCCTCCGTTCTAAAATAGATCACTCAACTTAACGTTAATACAAAGTTAGGTCACCTATTTTGGAACGAAGGGAGTATCTTTTTGAGCACCGTGTGCTTTGTTATTTTTGAAGAAATGCTCGCATGCTTTACTTAGATTTATTTTGGGAGTTAGTAAAATATTTCAGAAATTCTCTCTTGCTTCACTTAGATTATTTTGAGAGAAAGAAAAAAATCATGCTCATGATCTTCACTTACATTTGTTTGAGCTTATTAAAAGCAACATATGAAAATAGTCCCAAAGTGATAGATATCCAAGGAGGATAGAATAAAAACTTTCATGAAGATCATTGGACGAAATAAACTTGATTCTTAGTAATGGTTTTGAGATATGACGATATGATATGTGAGTCATGTTGATGAGTAATTGTGCTTTAGTAAGAATATTGATGTTAAGGTTTGTGATTCCATATGCAAGCACGAAATTCAACACTTATGCAATGAAATTTATATCCTACTTATGGTGCATTATTCGGTGTTACTTATGCTTAATGCTTGGGTACGAGATTTTTCGCTTTTTGGTTGGTCGCTTTTCAATCTTTTTGCTAGCCTTCATTTTGCACTAAGTATGGTCACAACTTGTGCATCCGAAACCCTTTAAACCAGTTTTGCCATATGAGTCCACTATACCTACCTATATGCGGTATTGCCATGCCATTCTAAGAAAAATTGCATGTTCCATCTCTAATTTTCAAAATAAATTTCTCTTTTGTGTGATCTACCGCTCGCGAGGCGGTGAACGGTGACCAATATTTTCCATGCTAGATGTGTTATTCTCACGATGAGTGTTTATTCACTAGTCATTGCACGAGAGTACGGCAAAGGTATTAGGGATGCCCAGTCCCGAATTGAATAATGAATTTACTTTATGTTGTCAAATAATAAATTCCTTGGAAAGTGTTGGTATGGAGGGCACCTGCGGATACGGTTAGCCATGAAAAGTGAAAGTAATGGTGGAAAAAGGACTAAACTTTATTTTCTGTTTGGGAAGCGCCTATGATGTATCTAGCATGGAAAGTGTTGGGATCTTTAAGTCGTTTTCGTTGGTGGGAAAAGTATGCCTCTCAAGAATATGTTTTATCTCTCAATTTAAGCTTTAAGCTCTGGCACCTCTACAAATCCCTACTTCCCTCCCCCGAAGGGCCTTTCTTTTACTTATTCACTTTTTATTTTGAATTTGAGTCTCCATCTTCCCTTATAAAGCACCAACTAAGGGGCACTATGATCGTATTTGAGCATTGGGTGTAGCTAATATTCGAGTGTGTTTCATGAATGGATCAATGATTGAGCATAACGGGCTAGGGATAACTTGCTTTAGTGTTGATATTTTGAAAGACATGGTTGCTTGTTGGTATGCTTGAGTATTAAAGTATTCATGTCAAAACTAGACTATTGCTTTGAATCATATAAAAGTCAATATGTCCATGCTATAAAGAAAAGAAATATGAAGAACATGTTAGGCAGCATTCCACATCAAAAATTCTGTTTTTATCATTTACCTACTCGAGGACGATCAGGAATTAAGCTTGGGGATGCTGATACGTCTACAACGTATCTATAATTTTTTATTGTTCCATGTTGTTATATTATCATTCTTGGATGTTTTACAATCATTTTATAGTCATTTTATATCATTTTTTGGTACTAACCTATTGACATAGTGCCCAGTGCCAGTTGCTGTTTTTTGCATGTTTTTACATCGCAGGAAATCAATATCAAACGGAGTACAAACGCAGTGAAACTTCTTGAGGATTTTTTTGGGCACATCCAGTGGGCCAAGGAAGCATCTGGGGGTGCCTCGAGGGGAGCAGCACCCATCACGGCGCGCCAGGAGGCCCAGGCGCGCCTTGGTAGGTTGTGCCCACCTCCGGTGCCTCCTGAACCGCCTCTTTGCTCTATAAATACCCCAATATTCCAGAAACCCTAGAGGAGTCGACGAAAATCAATTCCAGCCGCCTCAGAATCCAGAACCACCAGATCCAATCTAGACACCATCACAGAGGGGTTTACCACTTCCATTGGTGCCTCTCCGATGATGCGTGAGTAGTTCTTTGTAGACCTACGGGTCCATAGTTAGTAGCTAGATGGCTTCCTCTCTCTCTCTCCCTCTCTCTCTCTCTCTCCCTATTGATTATCAATACAATGGCCTCTTGGAGATCCATATGATGTAAGCCTTTTTGCGGTGTGTTTGTTGGGATCCGATGAACTTTGAGTTTATGATCAGATCTATGTTTTTATCCATGAAAGTTATTTGAGTCTTCTTTGATCTCTTATATGCATGATTGCTTATAGCCTCGTATTTATTCTCCGATATTTGGGTTTTGTTTGGGCAACTTGATCTATTTATCTTGCAATGGGAAGAGGTGCTTTGTAGTGGGTTCGATCTTACGGTGCTTGATCCCAGTGACAAAAGGGGAAACAACACGTATGTATGTTGCTACTAAGATAAAATGATGGGGTCTATATCTACATAGACAGATCATGTCTACATCATGTCAACGTTCTTATTGCATTACTCCGTTACTCCACGAACTTAATGCACTAGATGCATGCTGGATAGCGGTCGATGTGTGGAGTAATAGTAGTAGATGTAGGCAGGAGTCGGTCTACTAATCTTGGACGTGATTGAAGGAAATATGCCCTAGAGGCAATAATAAAGTTATTATTTATTTCCTCATATCATGATAAATGTTTATTATTCATGCTAGAATTGTATTAACCGGAAACATAATACATGTGTGAATACATAGACAAATACAACGTCACTAGTATGCCTCTACTTGACTAGCTTATTAATCAAAGATGGTTATGTTTCCTAACCATAGACATGTGTTGTCATTTGATTAATGGGATCACATCATTAGGAGAATGATGTGATTGACATGACCCATTCCGTTAGCCTAGCACTTGATCGTTTAGTATATTGCTATTGCTTTCTTCATAGCTTATACATGTTCCTGTAAGTATGAGATTATGCAACTCCCGTTTATCGGAGGAACACTTTGGGTGCTACCAAACGTCACAATGTAACTGGGTGATTATAAAGGAGTACTACAGGTGTCTCCAAAGGTACATGTTGGGTTGGCGTATTTCGAGATTAGGTTTTGTCACTCCGATTGTCGGAGAGGTATCTCTGGGCCCTCTCGGTAATGCACATCACTATAAGCCTTGCAAGCAATGTAGCTAATGAGATAGTTATGGAATGATGCATTACGTAACGAGTAAAGAGACTTGCTTGTAACGAGATTGAAGTAGGTATTGGATACCGACGATCGAATCTCGGGCAAGTAACATACCGATGACAAAGGGAACAATGTATGTTGTTATGCGGTTTGACCGATAAATATCTTCGTAGAATATGTAGGAACCAATATGGGCATCCAGGTTCCGCTATTGGTTATTGACCGAGAATAGTTATAGGTCATGTCTACATAGTTCTCGAACCCGTAGGGTCCGCACGCTTAACGTTACGATGATAGTTTTATTGTGAGTTTATAAGTTTTGATGTACCGAAGTTTGTTCGGAGTCCCGGATGTGATCGTGGACATGACGAGGAGTCTCGAAATGGTCGAGACATAAAGATTGATATATTGGACGACTATATTCGGACACCGGAAGTGTTCCGGACGTTTTCGGAGAAAACCGAAGTGCCGGAGGGTTACCGGAACCCCCCCGGGAGAAGTAATGGCCCCTATTGGCCTTAGTGGAGAGAGAGAGGGGCAGCCACCATGGGCCCCGCGCCCCCTCCCCCTCTGGTCCAAATTGAACTAGGAGGGGGGGGGGGCGCCCCCCTCTTTCCCTCTCCCTCTCCCCCTTCCTTTCCCCCTCCTAGTAGGAGTAGGAAAGAGGGAGTCCTACTCCTACTAGGAGGAGGACTCCTCCTCCTTGGCGCGCCCTCTAGGGCCGGCCGGCCTCCCCCCTTGCTCCTTTATATACGGGGGCGGGGGGGGGCACCCTAGGACACACAAGTTGATCTACGGATCGTTCCTTAGCCGTGTGCGGTGCCCCCCTCCACCATATTCCACCTCGGTCATATCGTCGCGGAGTTTAGGCGAAGCTCTGCGCCGGTAGAACATCATCATCGTCACCACGCTGTCGTGCTGATGGAACTCATCCCCGACGCTTTGCTGGATTGGAGCCCGGGGATCGTCATCGAGCTGAACTTGTGCTGAACTCGGAGGTGCCGTACGTTCGGTACTTGGATCGGTCGGATTGTGAAGACATACGACTACATCAACCGCGTTGTCATAATGCTTCCGCTTACGGTCTACGAGGGTACATGGACAATACTCTCCCCTCTCGTTGCTATGTCATCACCATGATCTTGCGTGTGCGTAGGAAATTTTTTGAAATTACTACGTTCCCCAACAGTGGCATCCGAGCCTGGTTTTATGCGTAGATGTCATATGCACGAGTAGAACACAAGTGAGTTGTGGGTGATACAAGTCATACTGCTTACTAGCATGTCATACTTTGGTTCGGCGGTATTGTGAGATGAAGCGGCCCAGACCGACATTACGCGTACGCTTACGCAAGACTGGTTTCACCGTTATGAGCACTCGTGCTTAAAGATGGCTGGCGGGTGTCTGTCTCTCTCACTTTAGCTGAATCGAGTGTGGCTCTGCCCGGTCCTTGCGAAGGTTAAAACAGCACTAACTTGACGAACTATCGTTGTGGTTTTGATGCGTAGGTAAGAACTGTTCTTGCTAAGCCCGTAGCAGCCACGTAAAATTTGCAACAACAAAGTAGAGGACGTCTAACTTGTTTTTGCAGGGCATGTTGTGATGTGATATGGTCAGACGTGATGCTATATTTTATTGTATGAGATGGTCATGTTTTGTAACCGAAGTTATCGGCAACTGGCAGGAGCCATATGGTTGTCGCTTTATTGTATGAAATGCAAATGCCCTATAATTGCTTTACTTTATCACTAAGCGGTAGCGGTAGTCGTAGAAGCAATAGATGGCGTAACGACAATGATGCTACGATGGAGATCAAGGTGTCGCGCCGGTGACGATGGTGATCACGACGGTGCTTCGAAGATGGAGATCACAAGCACAAGATGATGATGGCCATATCATATCACTTATATTGATTGCATGTGATGTTTATCCTTTATGCATCTTATCTTGCTTTGATTGATGGTAGCATTTTAAGATGATCTCTCTCTCTAAATTGTCAAGAAGTGTTCTCCCTGAGTATGCACCATTGCGAAAGTTCTTCGTGCTGAGACACCACGTGATGATCGGGTTTGATAGGCTCTACGTTCAAATACAACTGGTGCAAAACAGTTGCACACGCGGAATACTCAGGTTAAACTTGACGAGCCTAGCAGATACAGATATGGCCTCGGAACACGGAGACCGAAAGGTCGAACGTGAATCATATAGTAGATATGATCAACATAGTGATGTTCACCATTGAAACTACTCCATCTCACGTGATGATCGGACATGGTTTAGTTGATTTGGATCACGTGATCACTTAGATAACAAGAGAGATGTCTGTCTAAGTGGGAGTTCTTAAGTAATATGATTAATTGAACTTAAATTTATCATGAACTTAGTACCTGATAGTATTTTGCTTGTCTATGTTTGTTGTAGATAGATGGCTCGTGCTGTTGTTCCGTTGAATTTTAATGCGTTCCTTGAGAAAGCAAAGTTGAAAGATGATGGTAGCAATTACACGGACTGGGTCCGTAACCTGAGGATTATCCTCATTGTTGCACAGAAGAATTACGTCCTGGAAGCACCGCTGGGTGCCTGGCCTACTGCTGATGCAACTGACGATGTTAAGAATGTCTGGCAGAGCAAAGCTGATGACTACTCGATAGTTCAGTGTGCCATGCTTTACGGCTTAGAACCGGGTCTTCAACGACGTTTTGAACGTCATGGAGCATATGAGATGTTCCAGGAGTTGAAGTTAATATTTCAAGCAAATGCCCGGATTGAGAGATATGAAGTCTCCAATAAGTTCTATAGCTGCAAGATGGAGGAGAATAGTTCTGTCAGTGAACACATACTCAAAATGTCTGGGTATAATAATCACTTGATTCAACTGGGAGTTAATCTTCCTGATGATAGTGTCATTGACAGAATTCTTCAATCACTGCCACCAAGCTACAAGAGCTTCGTGATGAACTAGAATATGCAAGGGATGGACAAGACTATTCCCGAGCTCTTCGCAATGCTAAAAGCCGTGAAGGTAGAAATCAAGAAGGAGCAGCAAGTGTTGATGGTTAACAAGACCACCAGTTTCAAGAAAAAGGGCAAAGGGAAGAAGAAGGGGAACTTCAAGAAGAACAGCAAACAAGTTGCTGCTCAAGAGAAGAAACCCAAGTCTGGACCTAAGCCTGAGACTGAGTGCTTCTACTGCAAGCAGACTGGACACTGGAAGCGGAACTGTCCCAACTATTTGGCGGATAAGAAGGATGGCAAAGTGAACAAAGGTATATGTGATATACATGTTATTGATGTGTACCTTACTAATGCTCGCAGTAGTACCTGGGTATTTGATACTGGTTCTGTTGCTAATACTTGCAACTCGAAACAGGGACTACGGATTAAGCGAAGATTAGCTAAGGACGAGGTGACAATGCGCGTGGGAAATGGTTCCAAAGTCGATGTGATCGTGGTCGGCACGCTACTTCTACATCTACCATCGGGATTAGTTTTAGACCTAAATAATTGTTATTTGGTCCAGCGTTGAGCATGAACATTATATCTGGATCTTGTTTGATGCGAGACGGTTATTCATTTAAATCAGAGAATAATGGTTGTTCTATTTATATGAGTAATATCTTTTATGGTCATGCACCCTTGAAGAGTGGTCTATTTTTATTGAATCTCGATAGTAGTGATACACATATTCATAGTGTTGAAACCAAAAGAAGCAGAGTTGATAATGATAGTGCAACTTATTTGTGGCACTGCCGTTTAGGTCATATCGGTGTAAAGCGCATGAACAAACTCCATACTGATGGGCTTTTGGAATCACTTGGTACTTGCGAACCGTGCCTCATGGGCAAGATGACTAAAACGCCGTTCTCCGGAACTATGGAGCGAGCAACTGATTTGTTGGAAATCATACATACTGATGTTTGTGGTCCAATGAATGTTGAGCCTCGCAGCGAGTATCGTTATTTTCTCACCTTCACAGATGATTTGAGCAGATATGGGTATATCTACTTAATGAAACACAAGTCTGAAACATTTGAAAAGTTCAAAGAATTTCAGAGTGAAGTGGAAAATCATCGTAACAAGAAAATAAGTTTCTACGATCTGATCGTGGAGGAGAATATTTGAGTCACGAGTTTGGTTTACATTTGAAACAATGCGGAATAGTTTCGCAACTCACGCCACCTGGAACACCACAACGAAATGGTGTGTCCGAACGTCGTAATCGTACTTTACTAGATATGGTGCGATCTATGATGTCTCTTACTGATTTACCGCTATCGTTCTGGGGTTATGCTTTAGAGACGGCCGCATTCACGTTGAATAGGGCACCATCAAAATCCGTTGAGACGACGCCTTATGAACTGTGGTTTGGCAAGAAACCAAAGTTGTCGTTTCTTAAAGTTTGGGGCTGCGATGCTTATGTGAAGAAACTTCAACCAGATAAGCTCGAACCTAAATCGGAGAAATGTGTCTTCATAGGATACCCAAAAGAGACTATTGGGTACACCTTCTATCACAGATCTGAGGGCAAGATTTTCGTTGCTAAAATCGGATCCTTTCTAGAGAAGGAGTTTCTCTCGAAAGAAGTGAGTGGGAGGAAAGTAGAACTTGATGAGGTAACTGTACCTACTCCCTTATTGGAAAATAGTTCATCACAAGAACCGGTTCCTGTGACAACTACACCAATTAGTGAGGAAGCTAATGATATTGATCATGAAACTTCAGATCAAGTTTCTACTGAACCTCGTAAGTCTACCAGAGTAAGATCCACACCAGAGTGGTACGGTAATCCTATTCTGGAAGTCATGTTACTTGACCATGATGAACCTACGAACTATGAGGAAGCGATGATGAGCCCAGATTCCGCAAAATGGCTAGAGGCCATGAAATCTGAGATGGGATCCATGTATGAGAACAAAGTATGGACTTTGGTTGACTTGCCCGATGATAGGCAAGCCATTGAGAATAAATGGATCTTTAAGAAGAAGACTGACGCTGATGGTAATGTAACTGTCTATAAAGCTCGACTTGTTGCGAAAGATTTTCGACAAGTTCAAGGGGTTGACTACGATGAGACTTTCTCACCGTAGCGATGCTTAAGTCTGTCCGAATCATGTTAGCTATTGCTGCATTTCATGATTATGAAATTTCGCAAATGGATGTCAAAACTGCATTCTTGAATGGATTTCTGGAAGAAGAGTTGTATATGATGCAGCCAGAAGGTTTTGTTGATCCAAAAGGTGCTAACAAAGTGTGCAAGCTCCAGCGATCCATTTATGGACTGGTGCAAGCATCTCGGAGTTGGAATAAACGCTTTGATAGTGTGATCAAAGCATATGGTTTTATACAGACTTTTGGAGAAGCCTGTATTTACAAGAAAGTGAGTAGGAGCTCTGTAGTATTTTTGATATTATATGTAGATGACATATTATTAATTGGAAATGATATAGAATTTCTGGATAGCATAAAGGGATACTTGAATAAAAGTTTTTCAATGAAAGAACTCGGTGAAGCTGCTTACATATTGGGCATCAAGATTTATAGAGATAGATCAAGACGCTTAATAGGACTTTCACAAAGCACATACCTTGATAAAATTTTGAAAAAGTTCAAAATGGATCAGGCAAAGAAAGGGTTCTTGCCCGTGCTACAAGGTGTGAAGTTGAGTCAAACTCAATGCCCGACCACAGCAGAAGATAGAGAGAAAATGAAAGATGTTCCCTATGCTTCAGCCATAGGCTCTATCATGTATGCAATGCTGTGTACCAGACCTGATGTATGCTTAGCAATAAGCTTGGCAGGAAGGTACCAAAGTAATCCAGGAGTGGATCACTGGACAGCGGTCAAGAACATCCTGAAATACCTGAAAAGGACTAAGGATATGTTTCTCGTATATGGAGGTGACAAAGAGCTAGTCGTAAATGGTTAGGTCGATGAAAGCTTTGACACTGATCCGGACGATTCTAAATCGCAAACCGGATATGTATTTTTATTAAACGGTGGAGCTGTAAGTTGGTGCAGTTCTAAACAAAGCGTCGTGGCGGGATCTACATGTGAAGCGGAGTACATAGCTGCTTCGGAAGTAGCAAATGAAGGAGTCTGGATGAAGGAGTTCATTTCTGATCTAGGTGTCATACCTAGTGCATCGGGACCAATGAAGATCTTCTGTGACAATACTGGTGCAATTGCCTTGGCAAAGGAATCCAGATTTCACAAGAGGACCAAGCACATCAAGAGACGCTTCAATTCCATCCGGGACCAAGTCCAAGTGGGAGACATAGAGATTTGCAAGATACATATGGATCTGAATGTTGCAGACCCGTTGACTAAGCCTCTCTCACGAGCAAAACATGATCAGCACCAAGACTCCATGGGTGTTAGAATCATTACTATGTAATCTAGATTATTGACTCTAGTGCAAGTGGGAGACTGAAGGAAATATGCCCTAGAGGCAATAATAAAGTTATTATTTATTTCCTCATATCATGATAAATGTTTATTATTCATGCTAGAATTGTATTAACCAGAAACATAATACATGTGTGAATACATAGACAAATACAACATCACTAGTATGCCTCTACTTGACTAGCTTATTAATCAAATATGGTTATGTTTCCTAACCATAGACATGTGTTCATTTGATTAATGGGATCACATCATTAGGAGAATGATGTGATTGACATGACCCATTCCGTTAGCCTAGCACTTGATCGTTTAGTATATTGCTATTGCTTTCTTCATAGCTTATACATGTTCTTGTAACTACGAGATTATGCAACTCCCGTTTACCGGAGGAACACTTTGGGTGCTACCAAACATCACAACATAACTGGGTGATTATAAAGGAGTACTACAGGTGTCTCCAAAGGTACATGTTGGGTTGGCGTATTTCGAGATTAGGTTTTGTCACTCCGATTGTCGGAGAGGTATCTCTGGGCCCTCTCGGTAATGCACATCACTATAAGCCTTGCAAGCAATGTAGCTAATGAGATAGTTACGGAATGATGCATTATGTAACGAGTAAAGAGACTTGCCGGTAACGAGATTGAACTAGGTATTGGATACCGACGATCGAATCTTGGGCAAGTAACATACCAATGACAAAGGGAACAACGTATGTTGTTATGCGGTTTGACCAATAAAGATCTTCGTAGAATATGTAGGAACCAATATGGGCATCCAGGTTCCGCTATTGGTTATTGACCGAGAATAGTTCTAGGTCATGTCTACATAGTTCTCGAACCTGTAGGGTCCGCACGCTTAAAGTTACGATGACAGTTTTATTATGAGTTTATAAGTTTTGATGTACCGAAGTTTGTTCGGAGTCCCGGATGTGATCACGGACATGACAAGGAGTCTCGAAATGGTCGAGACATAAAGATTGATATATTGGACGACTATATTCGGACACCGGAAGTGTTCCGGACGTTTTCGGAGAAAACTGGAGTGCCGGAGGGTTACCGGAACCCCCCCCCCCCGGGAGAAGTAATGGGCCCTATGGGCCTTAGTGGAGAGAGAGAGGGGCAGCCAGCATGGGCCGCGCGCCCCCTCCCCCTCTGGTCCGAATTGGACTAGGAGGGGGGGCGGTGCCCCCCTCTTTCCCTCTCCCTCTCCCCTTCCTTTCCCCCTCCTAGTAGGAGTAGGAAAGAGGGAGTCCTACTCCTACTAGGAGGAGGACTCCTCCTCCTTGGCGCGCCCTTTAGGGCCGGCCGGCCTCCCCCCTTGCTCCTTTATATACGGGGGCAGGGGGCACCCTAGGACACACAAGTTGATCTACGGATCGTTCCTTAGCCGTGTGCGGTGCCACCCTCCACCATATTCCACCTCGGTCATATCGTCGCGAAGTTTAGGCGAAGCCCTGCGCCGGTAGAACATCATCATTGTCACCACGCCGTCGTGCTGACAGAATTCATCCCCGACGCTTTGCTGGATCGGAGCCCGAGGATCGTCATCGAGCTGAACGTGTGCTGAATTCGGTGGTGCCGTACGTTCGGTACTTGGATCGGTCGGATCGTGAAGACGTACGACTACATCAACCGCGTTGTCATAACGCGTCCGCTTATGGTCTACGAGGGTACGTGGACAATACTCTCCCCTCTCGTTGCTATGCCATCACCATGATCTTGCGTGTGCGTAGGAATTTTTTCGAAATTACTACGTTCCCCAACAGTGATGCCTATATAATGATCAATTGCCCAAGAATAATTGTTTTCTCACCGTTTGCTATTTTTCTCGAGAGAAGCCACTAGTGAAACCTACGGCTCTCGGGTCTCTTTTCATCATATTTGCATTTGCGATCTATTTTCCTTTGCATTTATTTTCAGATCTATTAAACCAAAAATACAAAAATACCTTGCTATAATTTATTTGTTCCGCGATCTATTTATCCTATCTACCACTTTTACTTCACGTTATTTGCCTATCTTGAGGCGCCGTACCCGAAAGGGATTGACAACCCCTTTAACACGTCGGGTTGCGAGTATTTGTTATTTGTGTGTAGATGTTGTTTACGTGGTGTGAGGAGGTTCTCCTACTGGTTTGATAACCTTGGTATCATCACTGAGGGAAATACCTACCATCGCTATACTGCATCATCCCTTCCTCTTTGGGGAAATACCGACGTAGTTCTAGCAGACATCATGTAGCACAAGGGTTCGTGCAGATAGCCGATTATTCTCCAGAGGTGGAAACTCATTCCGATAATTTATATCAATTGCAGTACAAAATCATCTATCTGCGTAGTTGATAGATGTAGTGATTACATATCCATGTGGATCACTAGATTCAGATGTAGATGGTTCCCCATGGAATCTCACATCAGAATCAATGCAGAACACAACATATATTGTGTAAAATCAATAAGTCACCATATGGCTTATTATTGTCGGGATATTTTGGTACAACCGATGTAGTGAGTTCCTTACACACAAGGATTATTCCTACACTGATAATTACCCATACATGTTAAGCATGTGATCATCTAAATGATAGAATTTAAGATGAAGGATTTGGGTAAAACCTCGAGCACCTTCGCTCATACATTATGGTACACCATGTTGTCTATATCCAGATTATATTGGAGAAATTGATTGTGGACAAGTCTTATCCATCCATAATTTCCATGGTTATTCGTTCTCTAGACATACAGAAAGATTCATCTAGACCATGAGGAGATGGAAATAGGATGTTGGGACCTAAGTTTCCATATCACGGTGCATGCATTGGATCCACCAAACACAATTGGTTAAGGCTCAAGAATATCTTTTGATATCTCCAGTGCATCAAACATCTTGTCCTAATATTCCATTTTCAGATAAATCTGGATACCAATATCATTGGATACATTGATCAGATCCCTACTATGTCAGATCATAGACAAGCATTGTATTCATACTAGATTTGGGAGCCATCCCATGAAAGTCTTCAAAACATACCTTAGTGGCTACATCCACCAACCATTATCTCAATGATACTGTTACTTGTGTTGCCTGAATGCAAACAGGTTACATAAAGCAATATCACCATATTGCTCATCTTGCAAGTCAAATCATGCGACTGATTTGTGAAGGAAATATGCCCTAGAGGCAATAATAAAGTTATTATTTATTTCCTCATATCATGATAAATGTTTATTATTCATGCTAGAATTGTATTAACCAAAAACATGATACATGTGTGAATACATAGACAAAACATAGTGTCACTAGTATGCCTCTACTTGACTAGCTCATTGATCAAAGATGGTTGAGTTTCCTAACCATAGATATGAGTTATCATTTGATCAATGGGATCACATCATTAGAAGAATGATGTGATTGACTTGACCCATTCCGTTAGCTTAGCACTTGATCGTTTAGTATGTTGCTATTGCTTTCTTCATGACTTATACATGTTCCTATGACTATGATATTATGTAACTCCCGCTTACCGGAGGAACACTTTGTGTGCTACCAAACGTCACAACGTAACTGGGTGACTATAAAGGTGCTCTAAAGGTGTCTCTGAAGGTACTTGTTGAGTTGACGTATTTCGAGACTAGGATTTGTCACTCCGGTTGTCGGAGAGGTATCTCTGGGCCCTCTCGGTAATGCACATCACTATAATCCTTGCAAGCAATGTGACTAATGAGTTAGTTGTGGGATGATGCATTACATAACGAGTAAAGAGACTTGCCGGTAACGAGATTGAACTAGGTATTGAGATATCGACGATCGAATCTCGGGCAAGTAACATACAGATGACAAAGGGAACAACGTATATAGTTATGCGGTTTGACCGATAAAGATCTTCGTAGAATATGTGGGAACCAATATGAGCATCCAGGTTCCGCTAGTGGTTATTGACCGGAGACGTTTCTCGGTCATGTCTACATAGTTCTCGAACCCGTAGGGTCCGCATGCTTAAAGTTTGGTGATGATCGGTATTATGAGTTTTCGTGTTTTGATGTACCGAAGGTAGTTCGGAGTCCCGGATATGATCAAGGACATGACGAGGAGTCTCGAAATGGTCGAGACGTAAAGATCGATATATTGGATGACTATGTTCGGACACCGGAAGTATTTCGGGAGGTTTCGGAGATTTACCGGAGTACCGGGGGTTACCGAAACCCCCCAGGGAGTATATTGGGCCTAATGGGCCTTGGTGGGAGAAGAGGAGGGACGGCCAGGGCAGACGCGCGCCCCCTCCCCCTCTAGTCTGAATTGGACAAGGAGTGGGGGCGGCGCCCCCTTCTTTCCTTCTCCTCCCTTCTCCCTTCATTCCCCTCTCCTACTCCAACAAGGAAAGGAGGAGTCCTACTCCCGGTGGGAGTAGGACTCCCCCCTTGGGGCACCCTCCTTGGCCGGCCGCCTCTCCCCCCTTGCTCCTTTATATACGGGAGCAGGGGGGCACCTCTAGACACAAGTTGATCTGTTGATCTCTCCCAGCCATGTGCGGTGCCCCCCTCCACCATATTCCACCTCGGTAATATCATAGCGGTGCTTAGGCGAAGCCCTGCATCGGTAGCATCATCGACACCGTCATCACGCCGTCATGCTGACAAAACTCTACCGCAAAGCTCTGCTGGATAGGAGTTCGTGGGACGTCATCGAGTTGAACGTGTGCTAAACTCGGAGGTGCCGTACGTTCGGTACTTGGATCGGTCGGACCGTGAAGACGTACGACTACATCAACCGCGTTGTGCTAACGCTTCCGCTTTCGGTCTACGAGGATACGTGGACAACACTCTCCCCTCTCGTTGCTATGCATCACCATGATCTTGCGTGTGCGTAGGAATTTTTTTGAAATTACTATGTTCCCCAATAGTGGCATCAGAGCCGGGTTTATGTGTAGATGTTATATGCACAAGTAGAACACAAGTGAGTTGTGGGCGATACAAGTCATACTGCTTACCAGCATGTCATACTTTGGTTCAGCGGTATTGTTGGATGAAGCGGCCCGAACCGACATTACGTGTACGCTTACGCGAGACTGGTTCTACCGACGTGCTTTGCACATAGGTGGCTGGCGGGTGTCAGTTTCTCTAACTTTAGTTGAACCGAGTGTGGCTACGCCCGGTCCTTGAGAAGGTTAAAACATCAGTAACTTGACGAAATATCGTTGTGGTTTTGATGCATAGGTAAGAACGGTTCTTGCTAAGCCCATAGCAGCCACGTAAAACTTGCAACAACAAAGCAGAGGACGTCTAACTTGTTTTTGCAGGGCATGTTGTGATGTGATATGGTCAAGACATGATGCTAAATTTTATTGTATGAGATGATCGGGTTTTGTAACAAAGTTATCGGCAACTGGCAGGAGCCATATGGTTGTCGCTTTATTGTATGCAATGTAATCGCCCTGTAATTGCTTTACTTTATCACTAAGCGGTAGTGATAGTCGTAGAAGCAATAGTTGGCGAGACGACAACGATACTACGATGGAGATCAAGGTGTCGCGCCGGTGACGATGGTGATCATGACGGTGCTTCGGAGATGGAGATCACAAGCACAAGATGATGATGGCCATATCATATCACTTATATTGATTGCATGTGATGTTTGTCCTTTATGCATCTTATTTTGCTTTGATTAACGGTAGCATTATAAGATGATCTCTCACTAAATTTCAAGGAAAAAGTGTTCTCCCTGAGTATGCACCGTTGCCAAAGTTCGTCGTGCTGAGACACCACGTGATGATTGGGTGTGATAAGCTCTACGTTCATCTACAACGGGTGCAAGCCAGTTTTGCACACGTAGAATACTCGAGTTAAACTTGACGAGCCTAGCATATGCAGATATGGCCTCAGAACACCGAGACCGAAAGGTCGAGCGTGAATCATATAGTAGATATGATCAACATAGTGATGTTCACCATTGAAAACTACTCCATTTCATGTGATGATCGGTTATGGTTTAGTTGATTTGGATCACGTGATCACTTAGATGATTAGAGAGATGTCTTTCTAAGTGGGAGTTCTTAAGTAATATGATTAACTGAACTTAAATTTATCATGAACTTAGTACCCGATAGTATTTTGCTTGTCAATGTTGTTGTGGATAGATGCCCCGTGCTGTTGTTCCGTTGAATTTTAATGCGTTCCTTGAGAAAGCAAAGTTGAAAGATGATGGTAGCAATTACACGGTCTGGGTCCGTAGCTTGAGATTATCCTCATTGCTGCATAGAAGAATTACGTCCTGGAAGCACCGCTAGGTGCCAGGCCTACTGCAGATGCAACTAACGACGTTAATAACGTTTGGCAGAGCAAAGCTGATGACTACTCGATAATTCAGTGTGGCATGCTTTACGGCTTAGAACCGGGACTTCAACAACATTTTGAACATCATGGAGCATATGAGATGTTCTAGGAGTTGAAGTTAATATTTCAAGCAAATGCCCGGATTGAGAGATATGAAGTCTCCAATAATTTCTACAGCTGTAAGATGGAGGAGAATAGTTCTGTCAGTGAACATATACTCAAAATGTCTGGGTATAACAATCACTTGATTCAACTGGGAGTTAATCTTCCGGATGATAGTGTTATTGACAGAATTCTTCAATCACTGCCACCAAGCTACAAGAGCTTCGTGATGAACTATAATATGCAAGGGATGAATAAGACAATTCCCGAGCTCTTCGCAATGCTAAAGGTTGCGGAGGTAGAAATCAAGAAGGAGCATCAAGTGTTGATGGTCAACAAGACCACCAGTTTCAAGAAAAGGGTAAAGGGAAGAAGAAGGGGAACTTCAAGAAGAACGGCAAACAAGTTGCTGCTCAAGAGAAGAAACCCAAGTCTGGACCTAAGCCAGAGACTGAGTCCTTCTACTGCAAGCAGACAAGTCACTGGAAGCGGAACTGCCCCAAGTATTTGGTGGATAAGAAGGATGGCAAGGTGAACAAAGGTATATGTGATATACATGTTATTGATGTGTACCTTACCAGAGCTCGCAGTAGCACCTCGATATTTGATACTGGTTCTGTTGCTAATATTTGCAACTTGAAATAGGGACTATAGATTAAGCGAAGACTGGCTAAGGACGAGGTGAGGATGCGCGTGGGAAATGGTTCCGAAGTCGATGTGATCGTCGTCGGCACGCTACCTACACATCTACCTCCGGGATTAGTTTTAGACCTAAATAATTGTTATTTGGTGCCAGCGTTGAGCATGAACATTATATCTAGATCTTGTTTAATGCGAGACGGTTATTCATTTAAATCTGAGAATAATGGTTGTTCTATTTATATGAGTAATATCTTTCATGGTCATGCACCCTTGAAGAATGGTCTATTTTTGTTGAATCTCGATAGTAGTGATACACATATTCATAATGTTGATGCCAAAAGATGCAGGGTTGATAATGATAGTGCAACTTATTTGTGGCACTACCGTTGGGTCATATTGGTGTAAAGCGCATGAAGAAACTCCATACTAATGGACTTTTGGAATCACTTGATTATGAATCACTTGGTACTTGCGAACCATGCCTCATGGGCAAGATGACTAAAACGCCGTTCTCCGGAACTATGGAGCGAGCAACAGATTTATTAGAAATCATACATACTGATGTATGTGGTCCAATGAATATTGAGGCTCGCGGTGGGTATCGTTATTTTCTCACCTTCATAGATGATTTGAGTAGATATGGGTATATCTACTTAATGAAACATAAGTCTGAAACATTTGAAAAGTTCAAAGAATTTCAGAGTGAAGTGGAAAATCATCATAACAAGAAAACAAAGTTTCTACGATCTGATCGTGGAGGAGATTATTTGAGTTATGAGTTTGGTCTACATTTGAAACAATGCAGAATAGTTTCGCAACTCACGCCACCCGGAACACCACAACATAATGGTGTGTCCGAACGTCGTAATCATACTTTACTAGATACGGTGCGATCTATGATGTCTCTTACTGATTTACCACTATCATTTTGGGTTTATGCTTTAGAGATGGTTGCATTCACGTTAAATAGGGCACCATCAAAATCCGTTGAGACGACGCCTTATGAACTATGGTTTGGTAAGAAACCAAAGTTGTTGTTTCTTAAAGTTTGGGGTTATGATGCTTATGTGAAAAAGCTTCAACCTGATAAGCTCGAACCCAAATCAGAGAAATGTGTCTTCATAGGATACCCAAAGGAAACTGTTGGGTACACCTTCTATCACAGATCTGAAGGCAAGACGTTCGTTGCTAAGAATGGATCCTGTCTAGAGAAGGAGTTTCTCTCGAAAGAAGTGAGTGGGAGGAAAGTATAACTTGATGAGGTAACTATACCTGCTCCCTTATTGGAAAGTAGTTCATCACAGAAACCGGTTCATGTGATGCCTACACCAATTAGTGAGGAAGCTAATGATATTGATCATGAAACTTCAGATCAAGTTACTACCGAACCTCGTAGGTCAACCAGAGTAAGATCCGCACCAGTGTGGTACGGTAATCCTATTCTGGAGGTCATGTTACCTGACCATGGCGAACCTACAAACTATGAAGAAGCGATGATGAGCCCAGATTCCGCAAAATGGCTAGAGGCCATGAAATCTGAGATGGGATCCATGTATGAGAACAAAGTGTGGACTTTGGTTGACTTTCCTGATGATCGGCAAGCCATCGAGAATAAATGGATCTTCAAGAAGAAGACTAACACTGATGGTAATGTTACTGTCTACAAAGCTCGACTTGTTGCGAAAGGTTTTTGACAAGTTCAAGGGGTTGACTACGATGAGACTTTCTCACCCGTAGCAATGCTTAAGTCTGTCCGAATCATGTTAGCAATTGCCGCATTTTATGATTATGAAATTTGGCAATTGGATGTCAAAACTGCATTCCTGAATGGATTTCTGGAAGAAGAGTTGTATATGATGCAGCCAAAAGGTGCTAACAAAGTGTGCAAGCTCCAGCGATCCATTTATGGACTGGTGCAAGCCTCTCGGAGTTGGAATAAACGTTTTGATAGTGTGATCAAATCATATGGTTTTATACAGACTTTTGGAGAAGCCTGTATTTGCAAGAAAGTGAGTGGGAGCTCTGTAGCATTTCTGATATTATATGTGGACGACATATTGTTGATTGGAAATGATATAGAATTTCTGGATAGCATAAAAGGATACTTGAATAAAAGTTTTTCAATGAAAGACCTCAGTGAAGCTGCTTATATATTGGGTATTGCTACGTCTTGAGCTTGCGTTTGTTTTCCTTGAAGAGGAAAGGGTGATGCAGCAATAGTAGCGTAAGTATTCCCCTCAGTTTTTGAGAACCAAGGTATCAATCCAGTAGCAGGCTCCTCAAAAGTCCCACGCACCTACACAAACAAACAAGAACTCACAACCAACGCAATAAAGGGGTTGTCAATCCCTTCACGGCCACTTGCGAAAGTGAGATCTGATAGATATAACATGATAAGATAAATATATTTTTGGTATTTTATAATATAGATTGGAAAAGTAAAATGCAAATAAAAGTAGATTGAAAGCTTATAGGATAAAAGATAGACCCGGGGGCCATAGGTTTCACTAGTGGCTTCTCTCAAGATAGCATAAGTATTACGGTGGGTGAACAAATTACTGTCGAGCAATTGATAGAAGCGCAAATAATTATGAGATTATCTAGGCATGATCATGTATATAGACATCACGTCCGTGACAAGTAGACCGACTCCTACCTGCATCAACTACTATTACTCCACACATCGACTGCTATCCAGCATGCATCTAGAGTATTAAGTTCATAAAGAACAGAGTAATGCATTAAGAAAGATGACATGATGTAGAGAGATAAACTCATGCAATATGATATAAACCCCATCTTTTTATCCTCGATGGCAACAATACAATGTGTGCCTTGCTGCCCCTGCTGCCACTGGGAAAGGACACTGCAAGACTGAACCCAAAGCTAAGCACTTCTCCCATTGCAAGAAAGATCAATCTAGTAGGCCAAACCAAATTGATAATTTGAAGAGACTTGCAAAGATAACTTAATCACACATAAAAGAATTCAGAGGAGATTCAAATATTTCTCATAGATAAACTTGATCATAAACCCACAATTCATTAGATCTCGACAAACACACCGCAAAAAGAGATACATCGAATAGATCTCCAGGAAGATCAAGGAGAACATGTATTGAGATTCAAAGAGAGAGAAGAAGCCATCTAGCTAATAATTATGGACTCGAAGGTCTGTGGTAAACTACTCACAACTCATTGGAGAGGCTATAGTGTTGATGTAGAAGCCCTCCATGGTTGATTCCCCCTCAGGAGGAGCGCCGGCGAAGGCTCCAAGATGGGATCTCGCGGATACAGAAGGTTACGGTGGTGGAAATAGTTTTTCATGGTCTCCTCTGATGTTCTCGGGGTACGTGGGTATATATAGGAGGAAGAAGTAGGTCGGTGGACGCCCGAGGGGCCCACGAGATAGGGGCCACGCCCAGTAGGGGGGCACGCCCTCCACCCTCGTGGCCTCCTCAATTGCTTCTTGAATTGCACTCCAAGTCCTGTGGATCACGTTTGTTCCAAAAAGATCGCTCCTGAAGGTTTCATTCCGTTCGAACTCCGTTTGATATTCCTTTTCTTCGAAACACTGAAATAGGCAAAAAAATAGCAATACGGGTTGAGCCTCCGGTTAGTAGGTTAGTCCCAAAAATGATATAAAAGTGTAAAGTAAAGCCCATAAACATCCAAAACGGGTAATATAATAGCATGGAACAATCAAAAATTATAGATATGTTCGAGATGTATCAAGCATCCCCAAGCTTAATTCCTGCTCGTCCTCGAGTAGGTAAATGATAAAAACAAATTTTTTGATGTGGAATGCTACCTAGCATAATTCTCAATGTAATTTAATTTATTGTGGCATGATTGTTCAGATCCAAATGATTCAAAATAAAAGCTTATAAAATATAAAAAATAGTAATACTTTGAAGCATACTAACAAATAATCATGTCCTATCAAAATAGCATAGCCAAAGAAAGCTTATCCCTACAAAGTCATATAGTTAGGCCATGCTTCATTTTCATTACACAAAATACTCCCATCATGCACAACCCCAATGACGAGCCGAGCAATTGGTTCATACTTTTTAACGCGCTTCAGCTTTTTCAACTCTTACGCAATACATGAGCGCAAGCCATGGACATAGCACTATGGTGGTATATGGTGGTGGTTGTGAGGACAAAAAGGGGAGAAGATAGTCTCACATCAACTAGGCGTATCAACGGGCTATGGAGATGCCCATCAATAGATATTAATGTGAGTGAGTAGGGATTGCCATGCAACGGATGCACTAGAGCTATAAATATATGGAAGCTCAACAAAAGATACTAAGTGGGTGTGCATCCAACTCGATTGCTCACGAAGACCTAGGGCATTTTGAGGAAGCCCATCATTGGAATATACAAGCCAAGTTCTATAATGAAAAATTCCCACTAGTATATGAAAGTGACAATACAAGAGACTCTCTATCATGAAGATCATGGTGCTATTTCGAAGCACAAGTGTGGAAAAGAGATAGTAGCATTGTCCCTTCTCTCTTTTTCTCTCATTTATTTTATTTTATTTTTTTATTTGTTTGGCCTTTCTCTTTTTTTTGGCCTTTCTTCTTTTTTTTATTTGGTGGGCTCTTTGGCCTCTTTTTTTTTAAAGTCCGAAGTCTCATCCCGACTTGTGGGGGAATCATAGTCTTCATCATCCTTTCCTCTCTTGGGACAATGCTCTAATAATGAAGATCATCACACTTTTATTAATTTACAACACGAGCATTACAACTCAACACTTAGAACAAAATATGACTCTATATGAATGCCTCCAGCGGTGTACCGGGATGTGCAATGAATCAAGAGTGACATGTATGAAAATTATGAAGGTGGCCTTGCCACAAATACAATGTCAACTACATGATCATGCAAAGAGCAATATGACAATGATGGAGCGTGTCATAATAACGGAACGGTGGAAAGTTGCATGGCAATATATCTCGGAATGGCTATGGAAATGCCATAATAGGTAGGTATGGTGGCTGTTTTGAGGAAGGTAAATAATGGGTGCATGATACCGGCGAAAGTTGTGTGGCACAATAGAGTCTAGCAAAGTGGAAGGGTGAGTGTGCGTATATCCATGGACTCACATTAGTCATAAAGAACTCATATACTTATTGCAAAAGTCTACTTAGCCCTCGAAGCAAAGTACTACTACGCATGCCCCTAAAGGGATAGATTGGTAGGAAAAGACCATCGCTCATCCCCGACTGCCACTCATAAGGAAGACAATCAAAAGAGCACCTCATGCAACAAATTTATCACACAACTTTTACCATACGTGCATGCTACCGGACCTGCCAACTTCAACACAAGTATTTCTCAATTTCATAATTGTACACTAACATGACTCTAACATTACCACCTCTATATCTCAAAGCAATTATCAAGCATCAAATTGATCCTAGTGTTTTATGCACTTTCTATGATATTTTTTATTATACCCAACTTGGATGCTCATCATTCTAGGACCAAATTTATAACCATAGCAAATACCATGCTGTTCTAAAAGACTCTCAAAATAATATAAGTGAAGCATGAGAGATCGACAATTTATTCAAAATTAAACCACCGTTGTGCTCTAAAAGATATAAGTGAAGCACTAGAGCAAAAACTATCTAGCTCAAAAGATATAAGTGAAGCGCATAGAGTATTCTAATAAATTCTAATCAAGTGGGCTTCTCCCAAAAGGTGTGTACAGCAAGGATGATTGTGGAAAACTAAAAATCAAAAACTAATATCATACAAGACGCTCCAAGCGAAACACATATAATGTGGCGAATAAAAATATAGCTCCAAGTAAAGTTACCGATAAACAAAGACGAAAGAGGGGATGCCTTCCGGGGGCATCCCCAAGCTTAGGTTTTTGGATATTCTTGAATATCTTGGGGTGTCATGGGCATCCCCAAGCTTAGGCTCTTGCCACTCCTTATTCCATAGTCCATCAAATCTTTACCCAAAACTTGAAAACTTCACAACACAAAACTCAACAGGAAATCTCATAAGCTCCGTTAGCGAAAGAAAGGAAAACCACCACATAAGGTAATGTAATGAACTCATTATTTATTTATATTGGTGTTAAACCTATTGTATTTCAACTTCTCTATGGTTCATACCACTTAATACTAGCCATAGATACATCAAAATAAGCAAACAACACACGAAAGGCAGAATCTGTCAAAAACAGAACAGTCTGTAGCAATCTGTAACTCTCGAATACTTCTGGAACTCTAAAACTCCAAACAAAATAGGAAGTCCTGTCCAATTTGTCTATTGATCTACAGAAAAAAGAATAAACGCAAAATCACGTTTCTGTGAATTACTAAAATTATTTTCGTGGGCGCAAAGTTTCTGTTTTTCAACAGAATCAAATTAACTATCACCATAGGTTATCCTATAGGTTCTACTTGGCACAAACACTAATTAAAACATAAAAAACATCTAAACAGAGGGTAGATGCAAAATTTATTACTAAACAGAAACAAAAACAAAAAAACACAAATAAAATTGGGTTTCCTCCCAACTAGCGCTATCGTTTAACGCCCCTAGCTTGGCATAAAAGCGAGGATAGATCTAAGTGGTGCCATCTTTGGCACTCAATTCATAAGTAGCTCGCATGATAGATTAATAAGGTAATTTAAATTTCTTTCTTGTAAAGTGCTCCATGCCTTTCCTGATGTAGGGCGGAACCCTAGGGGCCGATCTTTCACGTTTGGAGTGGATCCTACGGGGGGGAAACACGAAGAACGCGCGGAAAACACAAGGGGAAACACGGGGAGAAACAAGAGGATCACTAAACGGATGAGGAATCAATCACACAAGTGCTAGATCACCGAAAACAAAGAGTAACTCATGATCCACAATCAACAAAGGTAAGGATACAAAGGAACCGTTCTTCTCCGTGAGGAGGTCTTGATGGTCTTCCCTAGAAAGGGGTCTTGAATCCGCTTGGGGGATCTTCTCCGAAGAGGTCGTGAACTCCGAGGAGAAGTATCCAAGTGGATGAGCAAGGCTCTCACACAAATATGAGCTAAACCAATGCTAACCCTAGAACGTACGGGATGAGGGAGTATATATAGTCAAAGGGCGAAGGGGTACACGGGTCACGGCCCAAAGGAGCTGCTCGCAGGCAGAGGGCGCCGGATGTCCGGGCGACGGGCTGGATGTCCGGGCGCTCACGAGGTGCCAGATTTCTGGGCTGGAGGGGCCGGATGTCTGGGCCAGTGGAGTTGACTCTTCTGTGCACTTGAGCGGCGACGCCGGATGTCCGCTCGGAGGGGCCGGATGTCCGCGGCTTCTGGAGGCGCCGGATGTCCGGGCTGTCGGGGCAAGCTTCTGTCCTCCTTGGACACCAGTGCCGGATGTCCGGGATTTAGGCCGGATTTCCGGTGGGGGCCGGATGTTCGGGCTGGACGCCGGATGTCCGGTCCCTGTAGCTTCTTCTGCAGATGTCTGGCCTTGTGGATCTCCAGGGGCCGGATGTCCGGGGTCCTGGCCGGATGTCCGGTGCCTGTAGGCTGTCCTTGCCTTCTTCCATGGGTTCTCTTCTTCCACGGACTTGGGGTCTTGACCATCTTCACGTGCATCCTCGGGAGGGTCCTCGTGGTACCTAATCATGCACAACATTCCGGATTGAGGTAGTAGCCATGTCTCGAGAGGATCATATGAGATATCATTAAGGAGAGAAGTCACCTTGGTCTCGAGAGCTCTAGCACGTGCTCTAGTCATGCGTCCTCTTGAGGCTTGGTGAGGCGATGGAAGGTCCATGGGGATGAGCGAAGGATGCTCCGCATCATCTCCCCCCCCCCCTTGGGAAAGATCCGACCTCGGATCGAAATCCTCATCACCATGGTATGGGAGAGATCGGAGACGTTGATGATGTGGCTCACGTTGTACTTGTCGCGTGGGAGATCGATCTTGTAAGCGTTGTTGTTGTAGCGTGCTAGCACCTTGAAGGGCCGTCGGCTCGAGGGAGAAGCTTGGACTTGCGTTCGTTGGGGAAGCGGTCCTTGCGAAGGTGTAGCCACACGAGGTCTCCAATGTTGAATATCATGGGTTGCTTGTTGACGTTGAGCTTGGTCGCGAGTCGTTGTACTTGGCGCTCGATGGTGTGTCTTGTATCTTCATGCATCTTCTTGATGTAGCTTGCACGGGCACTTGCGTCGAGGTTGGTGCGCTCTTGTAGAGGAAGAGGTAGAATGTCCAATGGGGACAACGGGTTGAAGCCGTAGACGACCTCAAAGGGGGACTTGCCGGTCGTCGAATGTCTTGCACTGTTGTAGGCGTACTCGGCGATGGGTAGACACTCCTCCCACTCCTTGATGTTCTTCTTGATCAACACGCGAAGTAGAGTGGAGAGTGTATGGTTCGTCACCTCCGTTTGGCCGTCGTTTTGAGGGTGGTATGCGGATGAGAACAAGAGCTTGATTCCGAGCTTGGCGCATAGGGTCTTCCAAAAGTAACTCAAGAACTTGGCGTCGCGGTCGGAGACGATTGTCTTTGGTACTCCATGGAGACGCAAGATTCCCTACAAAAGAGATTTGCAACGTGTGAAGCATCGTCTATCTAGTTGCAAGGGATGAAATGTGCCATCTTAGAAAATCGGTCCACAACAACAAACACGGAATCCTTGCCATTTTGAGTTCTAGGCAAACCAAGTACAAAATCCATGCTAATGTCTTCCCAAGGTTGATAAGGAATAGGAAGAGGCATGTAAAGACCATGGGATTGAGCTTTAGACTTAGCTTTGCGACATGTAGAGCATCGGGTGGTGAAGCGTGAGACGTCATGGAACATCTTGGGCCAAAAGTAGTTCTTGGAGAGCGTGGTGAAAGTCTTGTCGCATCCAAAGTGTCCCATGAGTCCGCCTCCATGAGCCTCTTGCAAAAGGAGCAAACGAAGAGAAGACTCGGGAATGCATAGTTTGTTAGCTCTCATAAGATAACCATCCTTGATGTAATATTGTTCCCAAGAAGTATGTGTCAAACACTTAGCATAAGGAATAGCAAAAGATGGATCTTTAGCATACAAGTCTTTTATGTGCTCAAAGCCTATAACATTCAACTCAAGTTTAGTGACAAGCGTGCATATGCGGAAAGTGCATCGGCAACTACATTTTCTTTACCCTTAATGTACTTGATCACATAGGGGAAAGATTCAATAAATTCACTCCATTTGGCATGATGCTTGTTTAACTTAGTTTGACCTTTTAAGTACTTAAGCATTTCATGATCGGTATGGATGACAAACTCATGAGGTC
Organism: Triticum dicoccoides; assembly: GCF_002162155.2. NCBI lineage: Eukaryota > Viridiplantae > Streptophyta > Magnoliopsida > Poales > Poaceae > Triticum > Triticum dicoccoides. Next base: position 223,080,500 of record NC_041389.1, on the reverse strand, counting down.
TAAGATAATGTTCCCAAACATGTAGCACACGCACTAAGGCATACAATTCTTTGTCATATATTGGATAGTTAAGTTGAGCACCGGAGAGTTTTTCACTAAAGTATGCAATGGCTCATTTTTCTTGCATCAAAACTCCGCCAATTCCGGTACCACTTGCATCACAATGAACCTCAAAAGTTTTGTCAAAAATGGGCAAAGCAAGAATCGGAGCATGAGTAAGCAAAGACTTGAGCTCATTAAAAGTGGTGGATTGCAAAGATCCCCAAACAAAAGGAGCATTCTTCTTACTCAAGGCATGCAAAGGAGCGGCAATTGTGCTAAAATCTTTCACAAAGCAACGATAAAAACCTGCGAGACCAAGAAAACTACGCACTTGTTGCAAATTGGTGGGTTGGGGCCAAGTTTTAATTGCTTCAATTTTAGATTCATCAACATGGACACCCTTGAAGGATACAACGAAACCCAAGAAAACCACTTTGTCAACACCAAATGTGCACTTTTTCATGTTTGCATAAAGGCTTTCCTTGCGAAGGGTTTGCAAAACAGCCCTAACATGATTAAGATGTTCTTTCATGGTTTTGCTAAACACAAGAATATCATTGAAGTAAACCACAACAAAGACTCCAATATAAGGGCGAAGCACATAATGCATGAGACGCACGAAAGTACCGGGAGCCTCCGATAAACCCATAGGCATAACTAACCACTCATATAGGCCAAATTTGGTTTTGAAAGCAGTTTTCCATTCATCACCCTCTTGAATGCGGATTTGGTAATAGCCACTTTTAAGATCAATTTTTGAGAAAAAGTTGGCTCCACTAAGTTCATCAAGCATATCATCTAAGCGAGGAATGGGATGCCTATAGCGAACGGTAATAGCATTTATAGGTCTACAATAGGAACACAAGCGGAAACTTCCATCGGGCTTAGGCACAAGTATAACCGGAACGGCACAAGGGCTTAAGCTTTCACGTACATGACCGTTGTCGATTAGTTGTTGTACTTGCCGTTGAGTCTCCTTGGTTTCTTCGGGATTGACACGGTATGGAGCTTTGTTTGGAAGTGGCGCTCCGTGGATGAGGTCGATTCGATGCTCAATGCCTCATAGACGAGGTAGACCCAGAGGTAGCTCATCGGGGAAAACATCTTGAAATTCCTACGAAAGAGATTGAAACACTAAAGGTAGCTCGTTAGGGGTGTTAGTGTTGGGTTCCCCATCCTTGCACACTAGGACAAAGTGCATCACACTCGATGGGTTCTCATACACTTCCCTCATCTCACTTTTTGTGGCAAATAGTATGAGGTTTTTCTCTCTAAGCGAAGAGGCGCTCAAGTTTGGCTTGTGGCTCTCACTCACTTTTTGGTGGATCTCTTTTTGACTCTTCTCTCTATGGTGGTTGGCTTGCTTGTCGGCTATCACTTGACTAGGAGACATAGGTTGTAGCACATATTCCTTCCCTTTCATCTTGAAGCTATAGTGGTTGGTACGCCCGTTGTGGGAGACACCACGGTCGAATTGCCATGGTCGGCCAAGAAGGAGGTGGCAAACGGTCATTGGGACCACATCACACTCCAAAGTGTCCTCATATGCACCTATTTTGAAGGATACTTGGACTGTATGCTCAACTCGTATAGTGCCGGAGTCACTTAGCCATTGAACCTTCTAGGGGTGCGGGTGCTTCTTCTTGACCAATTGAAGCTTGGAGCATAGTTCTTCACTTGCCAAGTTGTGGCAACTACCTCCATCGATGATGACCTTGACGGATCGTCCATTGATGCCAGCCTTAGTGTGGAAGATGTGGCATCATTGGTCTTCTTCTTGTTGATGTTGAAGAGTCAAGATCTTGGAGACAACAAGATCGGGGCTCGTATCTTCATCACAAAAGACTTGATCATCTTCATCCTCGTTCACGCGCCGGTGCATGGCCACTTGCTCAAGAGCTTCCATTTCATCTTCACTCATTGAGTTGTAGGTGCCATCGTCGTTGAGGATCATGGTGCGCTTGTTTGTGCATTCACAGGACTTGTGGCCTCGGCCGCCGCAAGTGAAACACTTGAAGGAGCTTGTCTTGACTGTCTCATCGATCGGAGTAGAAGACGAAGCACGCTGCTTGAAGTTGCTTGTAGTAGGAGGAAGATGACTTGAACTTGCCGAAGTTTTCTTGTAACTTGACTTGTCATCGTTGCTTGGAGAAGGCTTGGTTGATGTCGAAGTTGGAGTAGTTGTTGAAGCTTGGTTATTGGAGAAGCCGTAGGTCTTGGATGAGTACTTGGCGTACTCGAAGTCATCTTGCACTTGACGTTCCGCCTTTGTAACTTGATGCACGAGCTCAATGAGGTTGGAGTAGGGTTGGAAGTCGGCGATCTTCTTGATGGGATGATTGAGTCCATTCAAGAATCGTGCCATTGTTTGCTCATCATCCTCCGTGAATTGGCTCGAATCATGGCAATCTCCATTTCTTTGTAGTATTCTTCAACACTCTTTGTTCCTTGCTTGAGGAGTTGTAGCTTCTTGAAGAGATCGCGGTTGTAGTAGGTTGGCACAAAACGTGCTCGCATGACATCCTTCATTTGAGCCCAAGTGGTGATTGGAGGTTCAGCTCTTGCTTGTCGGCGCTCAAGGACTTGTTCCCACCATATGAGCACATAGTCTTGGAACTCTAGTGATGCCATAGCGATCTTCTTCTCTTCCTCATAGTTGTGCAAACGAAAGATTTTGTCGACCTTCAATGCCCATAAGAGGTATTCTTCGGGGTCATTGCTTCCATTGAACTTGGGCATTGTGAATTTGAGCTTGCCATAGTGTTGCTCTTCATTATGTTGTTGGCGATGGTGATGATGACGCCCTTGACATGGAGGGTAATCATCCTCATGTTGTTCTTGGCATGGAGGAAGTCCATGATCAACTTGCTCTTGTTGAACTTGAGGTTGAGGTGGAGCTTGACGAGCTTGTGAAGGAGCTTGTGGAGCTTGACGTTGCACACGCGGTTGGTAGTTCCTCTCTTGGATTTCTTCTCGAAGGGCTTCCTCTTGATTGCGCCGTTCGCGATTGCGGTTGGCGATAGCTCGACTTGATTCTTGAAGTGCATGTTGTGCCTCAAGAGCTTGCGCTTCATGTAGTTGTTGTTGAAGACGTTGAGCCTCAGCGTCTTGTTGCTCTTGGTGTAGACGCGCCCGTTCTTCTTCTTCTTGGCGACAAAGACGTTGTCGTTCTTGAGCTTGAGCAAACGCGACTTGGTTTGATTGAGGACGAGGGACTTGCTCATCAACTTGCTCTTGTGAATGCTTGACATGTAGCAGGTTGCGAGATGCATGACGGTCTTGACGTGCGGCTCGTCGAAGAGTGTTCCAAGACGGTGTACTTGAGCCGGAGAAGGAATCGTCGGAGTGTCGACTTGAGTGGCTCCATCTTGAGTATGGTGATGTACAAGGAGGCCGGTTGACCAACAAGGCGCGGATCTCGTCCATTCTTGCATCATTCTCTTGCTTGTGCGCGTCGAGCTTGTTGTTGAAGTAGTCGCGTGTACGTTGTTCGGAGAGTCGCAAGTCGGTGGCGAGGTTGTCGATGCGGTTGTTCATTGCTTGTTGCTCTTGCTGCAACGCTCGTTGTGCACCAAAGAGGTGGCTCTTGGTGACATATGATGACATGTCATCGTCTTGCTCGATGAAGAGTGGGTTGGTAGAAGTACTTGGCCTATCCATCATTTCAAGCAAAATGTGAGTGGTAGAAGGAGAAGAACTTATACCAATGTACCTTTGACCGATGTGGATGATGAATCAAGTTCACTCAAATGCGGACAATGAAATAGCACTATTGGTACCAATTCTTGTCGGTTCTCACACCTACACAAGTAAAAGCTTATGGTGGAGCTTGGTTAGGATGGTGGCACAAAATTTGATGCAATTGAAAGCGAGATTCAATAATGTTGGAAAAGATTCACAAATTTGCAAATGCAACAGGTAGACCAAACAAGAAGGGGTACACGGAAACACACACGCAAATAGATAAATGGGATTGTGCAAACCAAAAGTGAGCCAAAATGTGGAATCCACGAAAATGCTCTTGTTGCACAATACTAGAGAGACGCTAGCACGATTGCACAATAGGCGGATACGGAGCTTGTGCACAACCTACTAGGCAAAAATGCAACGATCTCTATCCCAAGTATGCTATATGTATGGTATTTCAGTGCTATGATCCAAGATGATCTTATATGACAATCTTAATGTAGTATGATGCTATGGTTCTTGCTTATAAGCTCTTTGCTTATCTTTTCTCTTTGCTTAAAAGCTTGGGTGGCTCTTTCACTTTTGAGCTCTTTTCTCATGCAAAACTTCACGAACCAAGATAGAATTGTGTATGCTATGACAACTTTGTGACACACAAGTTGATTCCAAGATATGCACCATGGTGGTATGGTATGTATGATATGAAGTATGATCACTAATGTGCACAAGTCACGTTGCCGGCAATACTCAATGGCTAGTCTCGATGGGTAAGCTACGGAAAAGTAAGGCCATGTGGGGTATCAATGCAATTGCAAGGTATGACAAAGATGTCGTTGAAGTTACCGTCCTTGGCGATGTTGAGTAGTCGATGGAGGTGAGCGGTGGTGATGGTGACGTCGAACCGTACCTATATAGCCGAAACACAATAGGACACGGGAACCACAACTCAAAATCTCAAAGACCAAAACGTGACAAAATCGACATAGGAGGTAGCGGTGAGCGGTGGTTTTGTTTGTGGAAACGTTGGGAGTTTTGCGGAAGTAAGCGTGGGCACCGGGGCAAAATTGGGGGGAAAGTATGCGGAAATGGGCGTGGGGGATGGAGTTGCTGCTTCCAGGCGCCGGATGTCCGGTCCAGTTGCTGGATGTCCGGTGGGCACGGGGCGGATGTCCGGGCTCTGGATCGGGGACGAACACGATGAACTCCACGGGAGAAATTGCAACTCCAGGGCAAAATTCGGACAAATTGGTGGATGGAAATCGCGGGAGAGATGGGGAAAAGCTACGTCAACCTGATGCAAAGCAGATCCGTGGAACAAATCCAACAAAACTTCATCACACCAACAAATCACAAAAAAAAAATTGGGGCTATTTTTGGTGGGGATTTTCGGATTTAGGACGAAAACAACAAAATCAAGCTAGAAAACACGGGGTAGGGGCTCCAAAAACGTGATCAACGTGGCTCATGATACCAAGATGATGTAGGGCGGAACCCTAGGGGCCGATCTTTCACATTTGGAGTGGATCCTACGGGGGAAACACAAAGAACGCGCGGAAAACACAAGGGGAAACACGGGGAGAAACAAGAGGATCACTAAACCGACGAGGAATCAATCACACAAGTGCTAGATCACCGAAAACAAAGAGTAACTCATGATCCACAATCAACAAAGGTAAGGATACAAAGGAACCATTCTTCTCCGTGAGGAGGTCTTGATGGTCTTCCCTAGAAAGGGGTCTTGAATCCGCTTGGGGGATCTTCTCCGAAGAGGTCGTGATCTCCGAGGAGAAGTATCCAAGTGGATGAGAAAGGCTCTCGCACAAATATGAGCTAAACCAATGCTAACCTAGAACGTACGGGGTGAGGGAGTATATATAGTCAAAGGGAGAAGGGGTACACGGGTCACGGCCCAAAGGAGCTGCTCGCAGGCAGAGGGCGCCGGATGTCCGGGCGACGGGCCGGATGTCCGGGCGCTCACGAGGTGCCGGATGTCAGGGCTGGAGGGGCCGGATGTCCGGGCCAGTGGAGTTGACTCTTCTGTGCACTTGAGGGGCGACGTCGGATGTCCGCTCGGAGGGGCCGGATGTCCGCGACTTCAGGAGGCGCCAGATGTCCGGGGCAAACGCCGGATGTCCGGGCTGTCGGGGCAAGCTTCTGTGCTCCCTGGACACCAGTGCCGGATGTCCGGGATTTAGGCCGGATTTCCGGTGGGGGCCGGATGTTCGGGCTGGACACTAGATGTTCGGTCCCTGTAGCTTCTTCTGCAGATGCCTGGCCTTGTGGATCTCCAGGGGCCGGATGTCCGGGGTCCTGGCCGGATGTTCGGTGCCTGTAGGCTGTCCTTGCCTTCTTCCATGGGTTCTCTTCTTCCACGGACTTGGGGTCTTGACCATCTTCACGTGCATCCTCGGGAGGGTCCTCTTGGTACCTAATCATGCACAACATTCCGGGTTGAGGTAGTAGCCATGTCTCGAGAGGATCATATGAGATATCATTAAGGAGAGAAGTCACCTCGGTCTCGAGAGCTCTAGCACGTGCTCTAGTCATGGGTCCTCTTGAGGCTTGGTGAGGCGATGGAAGGTCCATGGGGATGACCGAAGGATGCTCCGCATCATTTCCTTAATGGAAATTGGAATCTAATATTCCCTTCCTTCATATCAATAATCGCACCAATCGTTCTAAGGAAAGGTCTACCAAGAATAATAGGGCAAGAAAGATTGCAATCTATATCGAGAATGATAAAATCTACGGGCACAAAATTCCTTCCCATCATTGATCCTTCCCATTGGCTTTTTAATGGTGGAATCCGCAAGGTGCAAATTTAAAGAGCAATCATCAAGATCATGGAAGCCTAGAATATCACATAAAGTTTTCGGAATCATGGAAACACTAGCACCCAAATCACATAAAGCATAACACTCATGATCTTTAATTTTAATCTTTATAGTAGGTTCCCACTCATCATAAAGTTTTCTAGGTATAGAAACTTCCAAGTTAAGTTTTTCATCATAAGATTGCATCAAGGCATCAACAATATGTTTGGTAAAAGTTTTATTTTGACTATAAGCATGAGGAGAATTCACAACGGATTGCAACAAGGAAATACAATCTTCTAACGAATAATTATCATAATTAAATTCCTTGAAATCCAAGATATTGGGTTCAATGTTGTTTAAAGTCTTGACCTCTCCAATCCCACTTTTACCAAATTTAGCATCAAGATCTAAAAACTCCGAATCATTGGGACGCCTTTTAACTAAAGTTGACTCATCTCCAATCCCATCATTATTAAGATTCATATTGCAAAACATAGATCTAATAGGGGACACATCAATAACTTTAAGATCTTCATCATTATTTTCATGGAAACTAGAAGAACACACTTTTATAAAGCAATCTTTCTTAGCACGCAATCTAGCGGTTCTTTCTTTGCACTCATCAATGGAAATTCTCATAGCTTTCAGAGACTCATTAATATCATGCTTAGGAGGAGTAGATCTTAGTTTCAAAGAATCAACATCAAGCGAGAGTCGTATCAACGTTCCTAGCCAAATCATCAACTTTGATCAATTTTTCTTCAAGCAAGGCATTAAAATTCTTTTGAGAAATCACAAATTCTTTCACGCTATTCTCAAAATCAGAGGGCATCTTATTAAAATTACCATAAGAATTATTGTAGGAATTTCCATAATTACTAGAGGAATTACTAGGGAACGGTCTAGGATTAAAGTTTCCTCTATAAGCATTGTTTCCAAAACTATTCCTACCAACAAAATTCACATCCATAGATTCATTATTATTCTCAATAAAAGTAGACAAAGGCATATCATTGGGATCAATAGGATCACTCTTAGTAGCAAACAATTTCATAAGTTCATCCATCTTTCCACTCAAAACATTAATTTCTTCTATAGCATGCACTTTTTTACTAGTACATCTTTCGGTGTGCCATTGAGAATAATTAGCCATAATATTATCAAGGATTTTTGTAGCTTCTCCTAAGGTGATTTCATAAACGTGCCTCCCGTGGCCGAATCTAAAAGATTTCTAGAAGCAAAATTCAATCCAGCATAAAAAAAATTGTATGATCATCCATAAATTCAAACCATGAGTAGGGCAATTGCGAATCATCAATTTCATTGTTTCCGAAGATTGGGCAACATGCTCATGATCAAGTTGTTTAAAATTCATAATATCGTTCCTAAGAGTGATGATCTTAGCGGGAGGAAAATACTTAGAGATAAAAGCATCTTTGCACTTATTCCATGAATCAATACTATTCTTAGGCAAAGATGAAAACCAAACTTTAGCACGATCTCTAAGTGAAAACGGAAATAACTTCAATTTAACAATATCATTATCCGTATCTTTCTTCTTTTGCATCTCACACAAATCAACAAAGTTTTTTAGAAGGGTAGCGGCATCTTCACTAGGAAGGCCGGGGAATTGATCTTTCATAACAAGATTCAGCAAAGTAGTATTGATTTCACAAGACTCAACATCATTAAGAGGAGCAATCGGTGTACTAAGGAAATCATTATTATTGGTATTGGAGAAATCACACAATTTGGTATTATCTTGCACCATCGCGACAAGTAATCCAACACACAAGCAAACAAAAAGGCAAGCGAAAGAGAGAGGAGATTGGGAAAGAGAGGGCGGAAAAAGATGGCAAGGGTGAAGTGGGGGAGAGGAAAACGAGAGGCAAATGGCAAATAATGTAAATGCGAGGGAGATGAGTTTGTGATGGGTCCTTGGTATGTCTTGACTTGAGAGAAGACCTCTCCGGCAACGGCGCCAGAAATCCTTCTTGCTACGTCTTGAGCTTGTGTTGGTTTTCCTTGAAGAGGAAAGGGTCATGCAGCAATAGTAGCGTAAGGATTTCCCTCCGTTTTTGAGAACCAAGGTATCAATCCAGTAGGAGGCTCCTCAAAAGTCCCACGCGCCTACACAAACAAACAAGAACTCGCAACCAACGCAATAAAGGGGTTTTCAATCCCTTCACGGCCACTTGCGAAAGTGAGATCTGATAGAGATAATATCATAAGATAAATATATTTTTGGTATTTTATAATATAGATTGGAAAAGTAAAGATGCAAATAAAAGTAGATTGAAAGCTTATATGATAAAATATAGACCCGGGGGCCATAGGTTTCACTAGTGGCTTCTCTCAAGATAGCATAAGTATTACGGTGGGTGAACAAATTACTGTCGAGCAATTGATAGAAAAGCGAATAATTATGAGATTATCTAGGCATGATCATGTATATAGGCATCACGTCCGTGACAAGTAGACCGACTCCTGCCTACATCTACTACCATTACTCCACACATCGACCGCTATCCAGCATGCGTCTAGAGTATTAAGTTCATAAAGAACAGAGTAACGCATTAAGAAAGATGACATGATGTAGAGGGATAAACTCATGCAATATGATATAAACCCCATCTTTTTATCCTTGATGGCAACAATACAATGTGTGCCTTGCTGCCCCTGTTGTCACTGGGAAAGGACACCGCAAGATTGAACCCAAAGCTAAGCACTTCCCCCATTGCAAGAATGATCAATCTAGTAGGCCAAACCAAACTGATAATTCGAAGAGACTTGCAAAGATAACTTAATCACACATAAAAGGATTCAGAGGAGATTCAAATATTTCTCATAGATAAACTTGATCATAAACCCACAATTCATCGGATCTCGACAAACACACCGCAAAAAGAGTTACATTGAATAGATCTCCAAGAAGATCAAGGAGAACATGGTATTGAGATTCAAAGAGAGAGAAGAAGCCATCTAGCTAATAACTATGGACCCGAAGGTCTGTGGTAAACTACTCACAACTCATCAGAGAGGCTATGGTGTTGATGTAGAAGCCCTCCATGGTTGATTCCCCCTCTGGCGGAGCGTCGGCGAAGGCTCCAAGATGGAATCTCGCGGATACAGAAGGTTACGGTGGTGGAAATAGGTTTTCGTGGTCGCCTCTGATGTTCTCGGGGTACGTGGGTATAACGAGGAAGAAGTAGGTCGGTGGATGCCCGAGGGGCCCACGAGATAGGGGGCGCCCAGTAGGGGGGCGCGCCCTCCACCCTCGTGGCCTCCTCGATTGCTTCTTGACTTGCACTCCAAGTCCTCTGGATCACGTTTGTTCCAAAAAAATCGCTCCCGAAGGTTTCATTCCGTTTGGACTCTGTTTGATATTCCTTGTCTTCGAAACACTGAAATAGGCAAAAAAAAGCAATACGGGTTGGGCCTCCGGTTAGTAGGTTAGTCCCAAAAATGATATAAAAGTGTAAAGTAAAGCCCATAAACATCCAAAACGGGTAATATAATAGCATGGAACAATCAAAAATTATAGATACGTTGGAGACGTATCAGGCATCAAGATCTATAGAGATAGATCAAGACGCTTAATTGGACTTCCACAAAGCACATATCTTGATAAAGTTTTGAAGAAGTTCAAAATGGATCAAGCAAAGAAAGGGTTCTTGCGTGTATTACAAGGTGTGAAGTTGAGTCAGACTCAATGCCCGACCACTGTAGAAGATAGAGAGAAAATGAAAGATGTCCCCTATGCTTCAGCCATAGGCTCTATCATGTATGCAATGTTGTGTACCAGACCTGATGTATGCCTTGCTATTAGTTTAGATGTCCCCTGAAGTATTTCGGGAGGTTTCAGACATTTGCCGGAGTACCGGGGGGTTAGCGGAACCCCCCAGGGAGTATATTGGGCCTAATGGGCCTTGGTGGGAGAAGAGGAGGGGCGTACCGGGCAGCCGCGTGCACCCTCCCCCTCTAGTTCGAATTGGACAAGGAGGGGGCGGCGCCCCCCTTCTTTCCTTCTCCTCCTCTCTCCCTTCCTTCCCCTCTCCTACTCCAACAAGGAAAGGAGGAGTCCTACTCCCGGTGGGAGTAGGACTCCCCCTTGGCGCGCCCTCCTTTGTCGGCCGCCTCTCCCCCCTTGCTCCTTTATATACGGGGGCAGGGGCACCTCTAGACACAAGTTGATCTATTGATCTCTCCCAGCCGTGTGCGGTGCCCCCCTCCACCATATTTAACCTTGGTAATATCGTAGCGGTGCTTAGGAGAAGCCCTGCATCGGTAGCATCATCGACACTGTCATCACGCTGTTGTGCTGACGATACTCTCCTGCAAAGCTATGCTGGATCGGAGTTCGTGGGACGTCATCGAGCTGAACATGTGCTGAACTCGGAGGTGTCGTACGTTCGGTACTTGGATCGGTCAGACCATGAGGACGTACGACTACATCAATCGCGTTGTGCTAACGCTTCCGCTTTCGGTCTACGAGGGTACGTGGACAACACTCTCCCCTCTCATTGCTATGCATCACCATGATCTTGCGTGTGCGTAGGAAAAAATTTTGAAATCACTACGCCCCCAACAATTTGTTCACCAAGTCTCTACCAACTTCTACATTTCAGAAATATGTTCATGGGATTGGTATGTGACGGCTTCGGAATTTGCAAGAATCACGGGGGGTACCTTCCTGAATTGTTCCTGTTTAAAGCCTCATATTATATTCTTTTTCCCTTCATGAGTTTACTTTACAAGTACACATAAAGGTTTTTAATGAGGTAATATCAACATGAGGTTTTCATGTCATACTTTTTGTTTTCCCCACTGGGGTTTTAAGGGAAGTATATATGGCATATTTATTGTCCTCTGAACTCTATGGGTTTCTCATATTGAGTTGAAAGAGGCAATGACTATTATATTTTGTATTATTTTCTCCTTATTTTTTCCACTAGGTTTGAAGGAGTTCTAGCAACATATCAAACACTATACTCCTCATATTTTTCCCACTGGGTTTTTGGAGGAGACTCTTTCAAGACGATGATGCTACCTGGACAAGCATGGATTAGGGGGAGTGTTAAGATTAATTAACATAGTAATTAAGGGATTAATCCCTGCTTGTAATAACTATTGACGGTTGCTTTCTGCAATCGTTGCGTCACTCTGTACGAACCGAGACCTCGGCACCCCCTTGTAAACGCATGTTCCAGTGCTATATATAGCACTTCACTAATGCAAAGAGGAGAGTTCGATCATTTTTCTTTTCGATCTCAAACAAGTGTTTTCCTCTTGTTTTTGTGCTTGATTTCCCTCTTCCCCTTTCAAGTGTGAAGAAGATTACCACCTAGGATTTCACCCTACAACACAAAAAGAAGGTGTAAGCCACTTATTTATGAAGTGTAAAGCCATCACTCAAGTGTGGTAAACCTTGATGGTGTGTAACAACCCAATTTCTCAATTTGGATGTTATACATAGATAATTCATATGCATTCATTATTTATTTGCATTTTGGATTTTATTTGGTTACGATCCAAGAAATCTTAAGCAACTCAAGGACCCAAGGAGAGAGATGGAGGTTTCATAAATTTTCATTTTTGAATTTATTCAAATTTGAAAAAATGGATCAATTTGATTTCAACAAATTCTCTCCAATTATTTCAAAAACAATAAAAATAAAAGAGAGAAGATAAAAGGACTTCTTCAAAACAGAGGAGAAATGTTGGAAAAGAAATTTGGAAGTTAAATTATTTTATTTGAATTTTTTTTTTTGCAATTTTATTCGGTTGAATTAGAGAAACATGCATTTTTAAATATTGCATTTAGTCCAGAAAAATGTTCACTGTGTCCCAAATATTAGGCAGATGGTGAAAATTGTTTCCAGAATTTTTAGGATTTTTATTTTGTTTTAATAGGATTTTTCTTCGCGGGGCTGTTTCAAAAAAAAGTCGCGTGTGCCGACTGGGCCGGCCCAGCCGAAGCCAGGCCAAGCCCAGCTGGCGCCACCGCCCTCAACCCCGTGCCCGCGCCGGACTCCCGCCGGAGTCCGAGCACGCCCCGCCGCCGCGACCCCCTGCCCAAGTTGGCCTCCCCCCGGGCTTTAAAAGTCGACCCCCTCCACCCTCAAGTCTTCGTCGCTCAAGCCGCCACCACCGCGCCGCTCGCCGCCTGCCGATGCTGCTGCGCCGCCGCCACCCGCTTCCGAACCCCGCAGCCAGAGTTGACGCCGAAGCCACCGAGCCACCGCCGTCGCGCCTCGCCCCACTGTTGACCTCGCCGGAGGCGCCGTTGACCGATCCGGTATAAACCTGTCCTGGTTCGCCGGTTTATTTCCGGTTTTTTAGAAGTTTCGGTTTAGATCGGTTTTATTTTTTTATTTAGTTTAAATATCGGATGTTCATCCGATTCGTTCTGTTAATGAACGAGTTCGTTCGTTAATCTCTGTTAGTGGAGGTTCGTCTGATAGATTTTTCTTTTTCTGTTTATTTTTCGCCCAGGGACCTATCCGCGAATACTTTTATCATGATTTAGCCCCTGATTTCAAACTAGACTAACTTTTAGCTCGTTTGTCAAAATTAGATGAAACCAATGCCTAAATCTTCATAACGATCCCCTCTTTCTAGAAAACAACTTGAACATGATTTTTGACAATTTAAAATTTGAGTTTAATTCAGATTAGTATTCGATCTTGTTTCGTTTGCTTCTTGAGTTTCGTAGCTCTGTTTGAGTTGATTCTTTTTGCATATCGGAGTTAATCACATGTACCTATTGTTAAGATATAATCCACATGAAAATAATGCTGTTAGAATTTGTTTTATGTTTATTTAGTTGTGTGCTTGTTTCGAGTTTTATTTGGATCTTTTCTCGATTTCTCTTTGTATCATTTGCTTGATTGCTTATGTATACTACTGTTTGTCTACGCTAGATTATCCGGACTGCGAAGCTTGTTACTACGAATCTCTAGAGTTTTCCGATCGTCGGCAAGGCAAGTTACACTTTGATCATACCTTTTATACCCAATTTTTACTATGCATTAGTTTTGCCCCTCAAATATTTGCATGAGTAGGATTGGGAACATGTGCTTTGGTTGTAGTACTTGAGGTAGGAACCTATTACCTTTGATCACCCCGGAAATATAAGTTATGCTCAATTATTGCTTAGCCAGCCTCGTAGATGGGGATTGGATCGTGATGTACATGGAAGTTGTGAGAGTTAATAATTTTGGATAACATTAAGGTGGCAAGTTTAATACACATCTGGGTGGAGTGGTTGCGGCATCTAGGGAAACCAGTGCTTGCCCATTTGGGAAATCCCGGAGTACCCATGTGATTTTTTCTCGGTTCCCCACCCAGGCTCAAAGGGATCATATGATATTTCATGCCTAGAAACTTCCGTGTGCAGCCACAAGCCATTATGGGCTCTGGCATAGTTGAGTAAGTTGTATGAGCTCTTGAAGAGGTGGACTAGCACATGTAGGGGAAAGTAGGTGTACTAGTCTACCCAGAGTAGAGATTTAATGCTTTAGAAAGACTATGTCTCGATCTTCCGATCATGGATGCGGTCGAGTCTTATGGGAAAAAGTGTGCAACCTCTGCAGAGTGTATAAACTAATCATGGTTAGCCGTGTCCCCGGTTATGCACATCTTGAGTATCTAGAAGTGGATATTATTGTTGATCTCATCACTCTTTAATTAATGAATTGGGTTTAATGGTGATACTTGTTTAATGACGGGATTTGAGTTGGAGGAACCTTCTCAAATATCTGTTTAACTTTGTAGTAAATAAAATTTATTCCTTTGTTGTAGGGAAAAATTAAATTTATGCAAAATATTAAACTTAGAGCCTCCACCAGCCAAATATGCATGTAGATATAGTTTCTTGCATTCATTGCTTTACATTGTAACTCTGCCAGCATATTCAATGTGCTGACCTACATGGATGCAACGTCTCATGTTGTAGACGTTACCAACGAAGAATAAGGTGCGATAGGTCATTGCCATGCACTCAGCTATGCCGTTGGAGTTGATGGACTCATTTACCTTTGAAGCTTCTGCAGTTATTTAGTTTAGATGGCCTTCCGCCATTTTATTTATGTAACAGATACAATTTTTGAGGACCTCGATGTAATAAGTGTGTGATTGAACTCTGTTATAATTCCTCGAGAACTGTGTGTGTCAGCATACCGATCTAGGGATGACACTTAAGCACAAAGATTTTGGTCCATTGGGATTATGGTCGCTACAAGATGGTATCAGAGCACACGCTAACTGTAGGACGCGACCACTAGGAAAAGCCACACGATTACTCTTCTTTGCTCATTTCTAATTCTCCTCTATTTCTACTCTATAGATGGCGGATCCCAGGAACAAGTTCACTCAGCCGGATGAGGACACACCTTTCGGACGACACTTGAAGGAAGTCACAAAGTACCTAAACATCAGACTACCAAGCTTCACTGGAACTTTCTCTGCAACTTTACCGAAAGAGGAGCGCTGGAGGATCAAAGTTCGTGTACCTGGGAGGACGTTTGCGCCAACAATGGAACCCATTGATTTTACTTTGGATGCACCAAGTTGGAACTTGGGAAAGAGCATGGCAGCCCACATCACATTTGGACGCATTTGTGAGGTGTACCATAAGGAGCTTGAAGACACCGTCTATCAGATATGTGGATGCCGAGATGAGGAATGAGAGATGTTTCGTACCAGGAAGGATGGATCAATTGCAGCTTACATTCAGGAGATGGATCAGCACATTCGCTGATACGAGAACCAGATGTGATCTATCATGAAGAAGACCAAGAAGCTGATGAAGAGGAATATCGAGCTAGAAGAGGAAGTCAAGTCAACACGTGATGGATATGAAGAAGAAATTGATGTGCTCCTGGAGAAGCATGAAGACCTGAAGAAGAAGCTAGGAATACCCGTGGAGAACCAGAAGCGAGAACCTGAAGGGGAGATTCGTTCTGAGGACTACATCATCTTGGACGACACCGACACGGACAGTGATGCAAATGATGATAGTGATGACGACTACGTAGATGAAGCTGGAGCAGATATTATGGAGTCTTCCACCGATCAAAATTTCTAGACGACCACCATGTTACTAGTAGTATTCTTCCAAGTAGTTAGCTTCGATCGATTTGTAATCGTAGTTTAGATCATTTGTGTGAACCTTGTTTGATTTGAATGAAGTGAATTGATTGTATTTGCCTCATATACATATGGGTAGTGAAATCTCTCTTAGACCTTATTCTATTCTATTTTCTCACCCCTTCTAAACCATCAGATGCCTCCGAGACGTGACACCAGATTCGTGTTTCCACTGGAGCTCACCCAGTTGATACAGCAGCAGAATACCTTGATGCAGATGTTAGTCTAGAACCAGAACCAGAACTAAGGCAACAACAACAACCCACCGCCACCACCCCATGTTGACAACCTAGACCGTTTTCTGAGGTCAAATCCGCCGGTGTTCTCTAGCAGCACCGAGCCAATTGTTGCAGATGATTGGCTCCGCAAGATTGGGAGAGAGCTGACCATTGCAGGATGCATAGATGCGGAGAGAGTGTGCTTTGCCGCGCATCAGCTTGATGGACCCGCAGCATCTTGGTGGGAGAACTTCACCACCACATACCCCATAGCTACTGTTACATGGGATCAGTTTCAGCAGGCCTTCTGCACCGTACATGTTTCAGCTGGAGCTATGAATTTGAAGAAGCGCGAGTTTCGCAACTTACGCCAAGGGAGTCTTACAATGGGACAGTATGTGGATGAGTTCAGCAAGCTAGCACGCTATGCCCCAGATGATGTGGCCACAGATGCCGCGAAGTAGGAGAAGTTTCTTGAGGGACTCAATGAGGAGCTAAGTATGCAGTTGATGGTGGCAACTTTCAACAAATACCAGGAGTTGGTAGATAGGGCCCTCATGATAGAAGGCAAGCAGCAATAGATTGATAATCGCAAGAGGAAGTACGGACAGGGAGGTACAATTCTGGAGCTCAGCAGAAGCCTTGCTATTCCCCGTACTCGGGAGGACATACTCATAACCATGGAGGCCATAACCATGGAGGACATACGCACAATGGAGGAAGTTCACACAACCACAGTGGCCCTAAGAATGGCAATGGGAATGGAGGAAGCAACAGTCAGAACCGTTCCAACCTCGCAACACCTGCCAAGAAGGATCTGAGTCATGTTACTTGTTTCAAGTGCGGGAAGATCGGACATTACGCCACTGAATGTTCTGAAGCAAAGAATGGAAATGGCAACATAAGTTCTGGAAAGAAGCCCAACCCCTTCACCAGAGGTCAGGTGAACCACATCAGTGTGGAGGAGATTGAGGAGTAGCCCGACACAGTTGTTGGTAAGTTTTTGATTAATGCATTTACATCACTTGTTCTTTTCGATACTGGTGCATCTCATTCATTCATATCAAGGGGATTTGTGGACAAGTTCAAGTTGCCAATCGTAGCTCTTATGTCACCTATGTTAGTGAGTTCCCCAGGAGCAGAGTATATGGCTAGTAGGGGATGTTATCAATTGCCAGTAACCATAGGTAGACATGTTTTCCCCACCGACCTTATTGTCCTAGAGTCACAAGGATTGGACGTGATCCTAGGCATGGATTGGCTATCCAAGTTTGAGGGAAATATTGATTGCGCCAGTAAATCAATTCTTCTCACCACCCCGGAAGGAAAAAGGATCAAGTATGTGTCTAGGCATACGCCGAGGAGGACACAGGTAAATTCACTATCTGGAGTTGTTTGGGAGGAAGTACCAGTAGTGAAGGATTACCCCGATGTATTTTCGGAGGAGTTACCAGGCATGCCACCAGATCGAGATATTTAGTTTTTGATTGAGTTATTGCCAGGCACCGGACCAATATCCAAGAGGCCGTATCGGATGCCCACAAATGATCTGGAGGAAATTAAGAAGCAGATAAAGGAGTTACTAGAGAAAGGTTATATTCGACCAAGTTCATCACCTTGGGGAACCCCAGTGCTTCTAGTTGAGAAGAAGGATGGATCTTTGAGGATGGTTGTTGATTATCATGCACTGAATGAGGTGATGATCAAGTACAAATACTCTCTGCCGATGATCAATGATTTGTTTGACCAGCTGCAGGGAGCTAAGGTTTTCTCCAAGATTGATCTTCGATCAGGTTATCACCAGCTGAAGATCCGAGAGCAGGATATACCTAAAACAGCTTTTACCACGAGATATGGGCTATATGAGTATACAGTTATGTCATTTGGTTTGGCTAATGCCCCTGCCTATTTCATGAGTATGATGAACAAGGTGTTCATGGAGTTTTTGGACAAGTTTGTGGTGGTGTTCATTGATGATATATTGGTCTACTCAAAGAATGAAGAAGGGCATAAGGAACATTTGCGCTTGGTTCTCGAGAAGCTCAGGGAACATCAGTTGTATGCCAAGTTCAGCAAATGCGAGTTTTGGTTGAAGGAAGTTGGATTTCGTTGTTATATCAGGAGAAGGAATAGCAGTAGACCCTACCAAGGTTGCATTTGTCACTGAGTGGTTGGCACCCACCTCAGTTGGAGAGATCAGGAGTTTTCTTGGACTCGCAGGTTATTACCGGAGATTTATTGAGATTTTTTCCAAGATTGTGAAGCCCATGACAGGTTATTGAAGAAGGACACCAAGTTTAAATGGATTGGAGATTGTGAGGCCAGTTTTCAGGAGTTGAAGAAACGTTTGGTTACAGCCTAGTGCTGATTCTCCCAGACATATGCAAGGATTTCCAAGTTTACTGCGACGCTTCACATCAGGGACTTGGAGGTGTTCTTATGCAGGACGGAAGAGTTGTTTCATATGCCTCACGACAACTTCGATCTCATGAGTTGAATTATGCTATGCATGATTTGGAGTTAGCAGTCGTAGTGCATGCGCTCAAGACATGGAGACACTTTCTCATCGGTAACCGTTGTGATGTTTACACGGATCATAAGAGTTTGAAGTACACGCAGAAGGAGTTGAACCTCAGGCAAAGGAGATGGTTGGAGCTCATAAAGGATTACGACATGAGATTGCATTATCATCCAGTAAAGGCCAATGTCGTAGCAGATGCGTTGACGCAAGAGTTATGTTAACACGCTCATAACCAGAGGATTACCTCAGGAGTTAGCAAATGATCTCCAAGAACTACGCTTGGAGATAGTTCCGAGAGGTTATGTTGTAGCATTGGAAATTCAGTCCACTTTGTTGGGAAAGATCAGAGAAGCCCAGAAGACGGACAAGGAGATTGCAGAGATAAAGGAAAGGATAGTAAAGGAAAAGATAAAGGGTTTCATGAGGATGAACACGAAGACTTTAGGTTTGAGGATCGCATCTATGTGCCTAATGACCCTGAGATCAGGAAGTTGATTCTTCAGGAGGCTCATGATTTGCCTTATTCAATTCACCCAGGCAACACCAAGATGTATCTGAATTTGAAGGAAAGTTTCTGATGGACAGGAATGAAGAAGGATATTGCAGAGTATGTAGCCGTATGCGATGTATGTGAGAGAGTTAAGGCAGAGCATCAGAAACCAGCAGGGTTACTTCAACCATTGCCGATACCCGAATGGAAGTGGGATAAACTTGGCATGGATTTTATCACTGGATTACCCAGGACCCGTTCAGGCTATGACTCTATCTGGGTTGTAGTTGATCGCTTGACGAAAGTAGCCCATTTCATCCCTGTGAAGACAACTTATATGAGTGCTAAGTTGGCGAAGATATACATGACCGGGATCATGTGTCTACATGGAGTTCCGAGGACCATCGTATCAGATAGAGGAACACAGTTTACTTTGAAGTTTTGGAATCGGTTGCACGAAACTTTGGGTACCAGGCTAGAGTTCAGTACAGCCTTTCATCCACAGACAGATGGACATACCGAGAGATTCAATCAGATTCTCGAGGACATGTTGAGAGATTGTGCGCTAGATTATGGATTTAGTTGGGATGATAATTTACCCTATGCAGAGTTTTCTTATAACAACAGTTATCAAGCCAGTTTGAAGATGGCCCCTTTCGAAGCCTTATATGGAAGGAGGTGCAGGATACCATTATCATGGGATGAAGTTGGAGATACACAGTTGTTCGGGCCAGATTTAATCAGAGATTCTGAGGAGAAGGTTAAGTTGATTCGAGACAGACTCAAGATAGCCCAGTCCAGGCAGAAGAGTTATGCAGATACTAAACGCAAAGAGGTAGCCTACGAAGTCGGAGACCGAGCATATCTTCGTGTATCCCCACTTCGAGGAGTTAAGCGTTTTGGAGTCAAAGGGAAGCTAGCACCACGATTTGTAGGACCATACAGAGTTTTGGAATGCATGGGAGAAGTTGCCTACAAGTTGGAATTGCCCGAAGGATTGTCAGGAGTTCATGATGTGTTTCACGTCCCAGTTGAAGAAGTGCCACGCAGAGATGGCCGACATTCCTCTAAGAGATACAATGCCACTGGAAGCAATTCAGTTGGATAGTGATCTAACCTATGAAGAGAAGCCAGTCAAGATTCTCGAATTTTCCAGCAGAGTTACTCGCAACAAAGTCATCAAGTTCTGCAAAGTTCAGTGGAGCCACCATACCGAGGAGGAAGTTACCTGGGAGCGAGAAGAAGATCTCCGCAAGGACCACCCGCACCTTTTTGCTGACCAACCCGAATCTCGAGGGCGAGATTCATCTTAAGGGGGGTAGGTTTGTAACATCCCAATTTTTCAATTTGGATGTTATACATAAAACATTCATATGCATTCATTATTTATTTGCATTTTGGATTTTATTTGGTTGTGATCCAAGAAATCCTAAGTAACTCAAGGACCCAAGGAGAGAGTTGGAGGTTTCATAAATTTTCATTTTTGAATTTATTCAAATTTGAAAAAATGGATCAATTTGATTTCAACAAATTCTTTCCAATTATTTCAAAAACAATAAAAATAAAAAAGAGAAGATAAAAGGACTTCTTCAAAACAGAGGAGAAATGTTGGAAATCAAATTATTTAATTTGAATTTTGTTTGCAATTTTATTTGGTTGAATTAGAGAAAACATGCATTTTTAAAATTGCATTTAGTCCAGAAAAATGTTCACTTTGTCCCAAATATTAGGCAGGAATGGTGAAAATTGTTTCTAGAATTTTTAGGATTTTTATTTTATTTTATTAGGATTTTTCTTCGCGGCACTGTTTAAAAAAACGTCACGCGTGCCGACTGGGCCGGCCGAGAGCCAGGCCAAGCCCAGCTCACGCCACCGCCCTCAACACCATGCCCGCGCCGGACTCCCGCCAGAGTCCGAGCACGTCTCGCCGCCGCGACCCCCCGCCCAAGTCGGCCTCCCCCGGGCTTTAAAAGCCGACCCGCCGACCCCCTCCACACTCAAGTCGCCGCCGCTCAAGCCGCCACCACCGCGCTGCCCGCCGCTGCCGATCCGCGC
>NC_041389.1:223023991-223059371 GCF_002162155.2 Triticum dicoccoides | reverse complement strand
ACCCGCACCCGAACCCCGCCGCAGGAGTCACCGCAGAAGCCGCCGAGCCGCCGCCATCGCGCCTCGCCCCGCCGTTGACCGGTCCGGTATAAAGCCGTCCCGGTTCGCCGGTTTATTTTCGGTTTTTCTAGAAGTTTCGGTTTAGATCTGTTTTATTTTTTATTCAGTTCAAATATCGGACGTTCATCCGATTGGTTCTGTTAACGAATGAGTTCGTTCCTTAGTCTCTGTTAGCGGACGTTCGTCCGATAGATTTTTCTTTTTCTGTTTATTTTTCGCCTAGGGACCTATCCGCGAATACTTTTATCGTGATTTAGCCTCTGATTTTCAAACTAGCGTAACTTTTAGCTCGTTTATCAAAATTAGATGAAACCAACGCCTAAATCTTCGTAACGATCCCCTCTTTCCAGTAAACCAACTTGAACATGATTTTGACAATTTAAAATTTGAGTTTAGTTCAGATTAGTATTCGATCTTGTTTCGTTTGCTTCTTGAGTTTCGTAGCTCTGTTTGAGTTGATTCTTTTTGCAAATCGTAGTTAATCACATGTACCTACTATTAAGATCTAATCCACATGAAAATAATGTTGTTAAAATTTGTTTTATGTTTAGTTTAGTTGTGTGCTTGTTTCGAGTTTTATTTGGATCTTTTCTCGATTTCTCTTTGTATCGTTTGCTTGATTGCTTATGTATGATATTGTTTGTCTACGCTAGATTATCTGAAGTCCGAAGCTTGTTACTACGAATCTCTAGAGTTTTCCGATCGTCAGCAAGGCAAGTTACACTTTGATCATACCTTTTATACCCAGTTTTTACTATGCATTAGTTTTGCCCCTCAAATATTTGCATGAGTAGGATTGGGAACATGTGCTTTTGCTGTAGTACTTGAGGTAGGAACCTATTACCTTTGATCACCCCGGGAATATACGTTATGCTCAATTATTGCTTAGCCATGCTCGTAGACGGGGATTGGATCGTGATGTACATGGAAGTTGTGAGAGTTAATAATTTTGGATAACATTAAGGTGACAACTTTAATACACATTTGGGTGGATTGGTTGGGGCATCTGGAGAAACCAGTGCTTGCTCGTTTGGGAAATCCCGGAGTACCCGTGTGATTTTTCCTCGGTTTGCCACCCAGGCTCAAAGGGATCATATGATATTTCATGCCTAGAAACTTCCGTGTGCATCCACAAGCCATTATGGGCTCTGGCGTAGTTGAGTAAGTTGTATGATCTCTTGAAGAGGTGGACTAGCAGATGTAGGGAAAAGTAGGTGTACCGGTCTACCCAGAGTAGAGAGTTAATGCTTCAAAAAGACTATGTCTCGATCTTCCGATCATGGATACGGTCGAGTCTTGTGAGGAAAAGTGTGCAACCTCTGTAGAGTGTATAAACTAATCATGGTTAGTCGTGTCCCCAGTTATGGACATCTTGAGTATCTAGAAGTGGATATTATTGTTGATCTCATCACTCTTTAATTAATGAATTGGGTTTAATGATGATACTTGTTTAATGACGGGATTTGAGTTGGAGGAACCTTCTCAAATATTGGTTTAACTTTGTAGTAAATAAAATTTATTCCTTTGTTGTAGGGGAAAATTAGCTTTATGCAAAATATTAAACTTAGAGCCTCCACCAGTCAAATATGCATGTAGATATAGTTTCTTGCATTCATTGCTTTACAGTGTAGCTCTGCCTGTTGGGGAACGTAGTAATTTCAAAAAAATTCCTACGCACACGCAAGATCATGGTGATGGCATAGCAACGAGAGGGGAGAGTATTGTCCACGTACCCTCGTAGACCGTAAGCGGAAGCGTTATGACACCGCGGTTGATGTAGTCGTACGTCTTCACGATCCGACCGATCCAAGTACCGAACATACGGCACCTCCGAGTTCAGCACACGTTCAGCTCGATGACGATCCCCGAGCTCCGATCCAGCAAAGCGTCGGGGATGAGTTCCATCAGCACGACGGCGTGGTGACGATGATGATGTTCTATCGGCGCAGGGCTTCGCCTAAACTCCACGACGATATGACCGAGGTGGAATATGGTGGAGGGGGGCACCGCACACGGCTAAGGAACGAGCCGTAGATCAACTTGTGTGTCATGGGGTGCCCCCCTGCCCCCGTATATAAAGGAGCAAGGGGGAGGAGGCGGCCGGCCAAGGGAGGGCGCGCCAGGGAGGAGTCCTACTCCCACCGGGCGTAGGACTCCCTCCTTTCCTAGTCCAACTAGGAGAGGGGAAGGAAGGGAAGGAGAAAGAGAAGGAAGGAGAGGGAGGAAGAGTAGGAAAGGGGGGGCGGCCCCCTAGTCCAATTCGGTTTGGGCTAGGGGGGCCGCGCGCCCTGCCTCCTCTCTTCCACCACTTGGCCCATGAGGCCCATTGCTTCTTCCTCGTATTCCCGTAACTCCTCGGTACCCCCGAAAATACCCGAATCACTCGGAACCCTTCCGGTATCCGAATATAGTCGTCCAATATATCGATCTTTACGTCTCGACCATTTCGAGACTCCTTGTCATGTCCCCGATCTCATCCGGGACTCCGAACTCCTTCGGTACATCAAAACTCATAAACTCATAATAAAACTGTCATCGTAACGTTAAGCGTGCGGACCCTACGGGTTCGAGAACTATGTAGACATGACCTAGAACTATTCTTGGTCAATAACCAATAGCGGAACCTGGATGCCCATATTGGCTCCTACATATTCTACGAAGATCTTTATCGGTCAAACCGCATAACAACATACGTTGTTCCCTTTGTCATCGGTATGTTACTTGCCCGAGATTCGATCATCGGTATCCAATACCTAGTTCAATCTCGTTACCGGCAAGTCTCTTTACTCGTTATGTAATGCATCATTCCGTAACTAACTCATTAGCTACATTGTTTGCAAGGCTTATAGTGATGTGCATTACCGAGAGGGCCCAGAGATACCTCTCCGACAATCGGAGTGACAAAACCTAATCTCGAAATACGCCAACCCAACATGTACCTTTGGAGACAGCTGTAGTACTCCTTTATAATCACCCAGTTACGTTGTGACGTTTGGTAGCACCCAAAGTGTTCCTCCAGTAAACGGGAGTTGCATAATCTCATAGTTACAGGAACATGTATAAGTCATGAAGAAAGCAATAGCAACATACTAAACGATCAAGTGCTAGGCTAACGGAATGGGTCATGCCAATCACATCATTCTCCTAATGATGTGATCCCGTTAATCAAATGACAACTCTTTTGTCCATGGCTAGGAAACATAACCATCTTTGATAAACGAGCTAGTCAAGTAGAGGCATACTAGTGACACTATGTTTGTCTATGTATTCACACATGTATTATGTTTCCGGTTAATACAATTCTAGCATGAATAATAAACATTTATCATGATATAAGGAAATAAATAATAACTTTATTATTGCCTCTAGGGCATATTTCCTTCAGTCTCCCACTTGCACTAGAGTCAATAATCTAGTTCACATCGCCATGTGATTTAACACCAATATTCACATCTTTATGTGATTAATACCCATAGTTCACATCATCATGTGATCAAACCCAAAGGGTTACTAGAGTCAATAATATAGTTCACATTGCTATGTGATTAACACCCAAAGAGTACTAAGGTATGATCATGTTTTGCTTGCGAGAGAAGTTTAGTCAACGGGTCTGTCATATTCAGAGTCGTATGTATTTTGCAAATATTCTATGTCCACAATGCTCTGCACGGAACTACTCTAGCTAATTGCTCCCACTTTTAATATGTATCCAGATTGAGACTTAGAGTCATCTGGATTGGTGTAAAAGCTTGCATTGTTGTAACTTTTTACGACGGGCTCTTTTATCACCTCCATAATCGAGAAACATCTCCTTAGTTCTCACTAAGGATATTGTTGACCGTTGTCCAGTGATTTACTCTTAGATCAAAATTGTATTCCTTTGTCAAACTCAGAGCAAGGTATACAACAGGTCTGGTTCACAGCATAGCATACTTTATAGAACCTATGATTGAGGCATAGGGAATGACTTTTCATTCTCTTTCTATTTTCTGCCATGGTCGGGTCTTGAGTCTTACTCAACTTCACACCTTGCAACACAGGCAAGAACTCCTTCTTTGACTGTTCCATTTTGAACTATTTCAAAAATTTATCAAGGTATTCATTGAAAAATCTTATCAAGCGTCTTGATCTTATCTATATAGATCTTGACGCTCAATGTGTAAGCAGCTTCACCGAGGTCTTGCTTTGAAACACTCTTATTCAAGTATCCTTTCATGCTATCCAGAATTTCTATATCATTTCCAATCAACAATATGTCATCCACATATAATATTAAAAATGCCACAGAGCTCCCACTCACTTTCTTGTAAATACAGGCTTCTCAAAAAGTCTGTATAAAACCATATGCTTTGATCAACTCATCAAAGCGTATATTCCAACTCCGAGATGCTTGCACCAGTCCATAAATGGATCGCTGGAGCTTGCACACTTTGTTAGCACCTTTAGGATTGAAAAAACCTTCTGGTTGCATCATATACAACTCTTCTTTAATAATATTCATTAAGGAATGCAGTTTTTGACATCCTTTTGCCATATTTCATAAAATGTGGCAATTGCTAACATGATTCGGACAGACTTAAGCATCGATACGACTGAGAAAATCTCATTGTATTCAACACCTTGAACTTGTTGAAAAACCTTTCACAACAAGTCGAGCTTTGTAGATAGTAACACTACTATCAGTGTCCGTCTTCCTCTTGAAGATCCATTTATTTTCTATGGTTTGCCGATCATCGGGCAAGTCAATCAAAGTCCATACTTTGTTTTCATACATGGATCCTATCTCAGATTTCATGGCCTCCAGCCATTTTGCGGAATCTGGGCTCATCATCGCTTTCTCATAGTTCGTAGGTTCATCATGGTCTAGTTACATGACTTCCAGAACAGGATTACCGTACCACTCTGGTGCGGATCTTATTCTGGTTGTCCTACGAGGTTTGGTAGTAACTTGATCTGAAGTTTCATGATCAATATCATTAGCTTCCTCACTAATTGGTGTAGTAATCAATGGAACTGATTTCTGTGATGAACTACTTTCCAATTCGGGAGAAGGTACAAATTACCTTATCAAGCTCTTACTTTCCTCCCACTCACTTCTTTCGAGAGAAACTCCTTCTCTAGAAAGGATCCATTCTTAGCAACGAATGTTTTGCCTTCGGATCTGTGATAGAAGGAGTACCCAATAGTTTCCTTTGGGTATTCTATGAAGACGCACTTCTCCGATTTGGGTTTGAGCTTATCAGGTTGAAAACCTTTTTCATATAAGCATCGCAACTCCAAACTTTAAGAAATGACAGCTTGGGTTTACTGCTAAACCATAGTTCATACGGTGTCGTCTCAATGGATTTAGATGGTGCCCTATTAAACGTGAATGCAGCTGTCTCTAATGCATAACCCCAAAACGATAGTGGTAAGCTGATAAGAGATATCATAGATCGCACCATATCTAGTAAAGTACGATTACGACGTTCGGACACACCATTACATTGTGGTGTTCCAGGTGGCGTGAGTTTGTGAAACTATTCCACATTGTTTTAATTGAAGACCAAACTCGTAACTCAAATATTCATCTCCACGATCAGATCGTAGAAACTTTATTTTCTTGTTACGATGATTTTCCACTTCACTCTGAAATTCTTTGAACCTTTCAACTATTTCAGACTTATGTTTCATCAAGTAGATATACCCATATCTGCTCAAATCATCTGTGAAGGTCAGAAAATAACGATACCCGCCACGAGCCTTAATACTCATTGGTCTGCATACATCAGTATGTATTATTTCCAACAAGTTTGTTGCTCGTTCCATTGTTCCGAAGAACGGAATTTTAGTCATCTCGCCCAAAGGCACGGTTCGCAAGCATCAAATGATTCATAACCAAGTGATTCCAAAAATCCATCTTTATGGAGTTTCTTCATGCGCTTTACACCGATATGACCCAAACGGCAGTGCCACAAATAAGTTGCACTATCATTATTAACTTTGCATCTTTTGGCATCAATATTATGAATATGTGTATCACTACGATCGAGATCCAATAAACTATTTCATTGGGTGTATGACCATTGAAGGTTTTATTCATGTAAACAGAACAACAATTATTCTCTGACTTTAAATGAATAACTGTATTGCAATAAACATGATCAAATCATATTCATGCTCAACGCAAAAGCTAAATAACATTTATTTAGGTTTAACACTAATCCCGAAAGTATAGGGAGTGTGTGATGATGATCATATCAATCTTGGAACTACTTCCAACACTCATCGTCACTTCCCCTTCAACTAGTCTTTGTTTATTCTGTAACTCCTGTTTCGAGTTACTAAATTTTTTAGCAACCGAACAAGTATCAAATACTCAGGGGCTACTATAAACACTATTAAGGTACACATTAATAACCTGTATATCAAAATATACCCTTGTTCACTTTGCCATCCTTCTTATCCACCAAATATTTGGAGTAGTTCCACTTCCAGTGACCATTTCCTTTGCAGTAGAAGCACTCCATTTCAGGCTTAATTCCAGCTTTGGGCTTCTTCACGGGAGTGACAACTTGTTTGCCATTCTACTTGAAGTTTCCCTTTCTTTCCCTTTGCCCTTTTCTTGAAACTAGTGGTCTTGTCAATCATCAACACTTGATGCTCTTTCTTGATTTCTACCTTCGTCGATTTCAACATCTCGAAGAGCTTGAGAATCACTTTCGTCATCCCTTGCATATTATAGTTCATCACGAAGTTCTACTAACTTGGTGATGGTGACTAGAGAATTCTGTCAATCACTATCTTATCTGGAAGATTAACTCCCACTTGATTCAAGCGATTGAAGTACCCAAACAATCTGAGCACATGCTCACTAGTTGAGCGATTCTCCTCCATCTTTTAGCTATAGAACTTGTTGGAGACTTCATATCTCTCAACTCGGGTATTTGCTTGAAATACTAACTTCAATTCCTGAAACATCACATATGGTCCATGACGTTCAAAACATCTTTGAAGTCCCGATTCTAAGCTGTTAAGCATGGTGCACTAAACTATCAAGTAGTCATCATATTGAGCTAGCCAAACGTTCATAACGTCTGCATCTGCTCCTGCAATAGGTTTGTCACCTAGCGGTGCATCAAGGACATACTTCTTCTGTGCAGCAATGAGGATAAACCTCAGATCACGGATCCAATCCGCATCATTGCTACTAACATCTTTCAACACAGTTTTCTCTAGGAACATATCAAAATAAACATATGAAAGCAACAACGCGAGCTATTGATCTACAACATAATTTGCAAAATACTACCAGGACTAAGTTCATGATAAATTTAAGTTCAATTAATCATATTACTTAAGAACTCCCACTTAGATAGACATCCCTCTAGTCCTCTAAGTGATTACGTGATCCATATCAACTAAACCATGTCCGATCATCACGTGAGATGGAGTAGTTTCAATGGTGAACATCACTATGTTGATCATATCTACTATATGATTCACGTTCGACCTTTCGGTCTCCGTGTTCCGAGGCCATATCTGTATATGCTAGGCTCGTCAAGTTTAACCTGAGTATTCCGTGTGTGCAACTGTTTTGCACCCGTTGTATTTGAATGTAGAGCTTATCACAAACGATCATCACGTGGTGTCTCAGCACGAAGAACTTTCACAACGGTGCATACTCAGGGAGAGCACTTCTTGATAATTTTAGTGAGAGATCATCTTAAAATGCTACCGTCAATCAAAGCAAGATAAGATGCATACAGGATAAACATCACATGCAATCAATATAAGTGATATGATATGGCCATCATCATCTTGTGCTTGTGATCTCCATCTCCGAAGCACCGTCATGATCACCATCGTCACCGGCGCGACACCTTGATCTCCATCGTAGCATCGTTGTCGTTACGCCATCTATTGCTACTACGACTATCGCTACCGCTTAGTGATAAAGTAAAGCAATTACAGGGTGTTTGCATTTCATACAATAAAGTGACAACCATATGGCTCCTGCCAGTTGCCGATAACTTCGGTTACAAAACATGATCATCTCATACAATAAAATATAGTATCACGTCTTCACCATATCACATCACAACATGCCCTGCAAAAACAAGTTAGAGGTCCTCTACTTTGTTGTTGCAAATTTTACGTGGCTGCTACGGGCTTAGCAAGAACCGTTCTTACCTACGCATCAAAACCACAACGATAGTTCGTCAAGTTGGTGTTGTTTTAACCTTCGCAAGGACCGGGCGTAGCCACACTCGATTCAGCTAAAGTGAGAGAGACAGACACCCGCCAGCCACCTTTAAGCACGAGTGCTCGTAATGGTGAAACCAGTCTCGCGTAAGCGTACGCGTAATGTCGGTCCGGGCCGCTTCATCTCACAATACCGCCGAACCAAAGTATGACATGCTGGTAAGCAGTATGACTTGTATCGCCCACAACTCACTTGTGTTCTACTCGTGCATATGACATCTACGCATAAAACCAGGCTCGGATGCCACTATTGGGGAACGTAGTAATTTCAAAAAAATTCCTACGCACACGCAAGATCATGGTGATGGCATAGCAACGAGAGGGGAGAGTATTGTCCACGTACCCTCGTAGACCGTAAGCGGAAGTGTTATGACAACGCGGTTGATGTAGTCGTACGTCTTCACGATCCGACCGATCCAAGTACCGAACGTACGGCACCTCCGAGTTCAGCACACGTTCAGCTCGATGACGATCCCCGAGCTCCGATCCAGCAAAGCGTCGGGGATGAGTTCCGTCAGCACGATGGCGTGATGACGATGATGATGTTCTACCGGCGCAGGGCTTCGCCTAAACTCCGCGATGATATGACCGAGGTGGAATATGGTGGAGGGGGGCACCGCACACGGCTAAGGAACGATCCGTAGATCAACTTGTGTGTCATGGGGTGCCCCCCTGCCCCCGTATATAAAGGAGCAAGGGGGGGGAGGTGGCCGGCCAAGGGAGGGCGCGCCAGGGAGGAGTCCTACTCCCACCGGGAGTAGGACTCCCTCCTTTCCTAGTCCAACTAGGAGAGGGGAAGGAAGGGAAAGAGAAGGAGAAGGAAGGAGAGGGAGGAAGAGTAGGAAAGGGGGGCCGGCCCCCTAGTCCAATTCGGTTTGGGATAGGGGGGGCGCGCGCCCTGCCTCCTCTCTTCCACCACTTGGCCCATGAGGCCCATTGCTTCTTCCTCGTATTCCCGTAACTCCCCGGTACCCCCGAAAATACCCGAATCACTCGGAACCCTTCCGATGTCCGAATATAGTCGTCCAATATATCGATCTTTACGTCTCGACCATTTCGAGACTCCTTGTCATGTCCCCGATCTCATCCGGGACTCCGAACTCCTTCGATACATCAAAACTCATAAACTCATAATAAAACTGTCATCGTAATGTTAAGCGTGCGGACCCTACGAGTTCGAGAACTATGTAGACATGACCTAGAACTATTCTTGGTCAATAACCAATAGCGGAACCTGGATGCCCATATTGGCTCCTACATATTCTACGAAGATCTTTGTCGGTCAAATCGCATAACAATATACGTTGTTCCCTTTGTCATCGGTATGTTACTTGCCCGAGATTCGATCGTCGGTATCCAATACCTAGTTCAATCTCATTACCGGCAAGTCTCTTTACTCGTTACGTAATGCATCATTCCGTAACTAACTCATTAGCTACATTGTTTGCAAGGCTTATAGTGATGTGCATTACCGAGAGGGCCCAGAGATACCTCTCCGACAATCGGAGTGACAAAACCTAATCTCGAAATATGCCAACCCAACATGTACCTTTGGAGACACCTGTAGTACTCCTTTATAATCACCCAGTTACGTTGTGACGTTTGGTAGCATCCAAAGTGTTCCTCCGGTAAACGGGAGTTGCATAATCTCATAGTTACAGGAACATGTATAAGTCATGAAGAAAGCAATAGCAACATACTAAACGATCAAGTGCTAGGCTAACGGAATGGGTCGTGTCAATCACATCATTCTCCTAATGATGTGATCCCGTTAATCAAATGACAACTCTTTTGTCCATGGCTAGGAAACATAACCATCTTTGATAAATGAGCTAGTCAAGTAGAGGCATACTAGTGACACTATGTTTGTCTATGTATTCACACATGTATTATGTTTCCGGTTAATACAATTCTAGCATGAATAATAAACATTTATCATGATATAAGGAAATAAATAATAACTTTATTATTGCCTCTAGGGCATATTTCCTTCACTGCCAGCATATTCAATGTGCTGACCTACATGGCTGCAACGTCTCATGTTGCAGACTTTACCAACGAAGAATAAGGTGCGATAGGTCGTTGTCATGCACTCAGCTATGCCATTGGAGTTGATGGACTCATTTACCTTCGAAGCTTCCGCAGTTATTTAGTTTAGATGGGCTTCTGCCATTTTATTTATATAACAAATACTCTTTTTGAGGACCTCGATGTAATAAGTGTGTGATTGAACTCTGTTATAATTCCTCGAGTACTGTGTGTGTCAGCATACCGATCCAGGGATGACACTTAAGCACAGAGACTTCGGTCCATTGGGATCGTGGTCGCTACATGGTGAGAGGCGGACCATATATTTTAACACCCCCCCACCCCCTCCGGTCCCACATGTAGGACGTGGGATTAGAATCTTTTTTTAATATTGCGTTGGCCTGGTCTTAAACTTGAGGCCTC
Organism: Triticum dicoccoides; assembly: GCF_002162155.2. NCBI lineage: Eukaryota > Viridiplantae > Streptophyta > Magnoliopsida > Poales > Poaceae > Triticum > Triticum dicoccoides. The sequence continues at coordinate 223,048,616 of NC_041389.1, read as the reverse complement.
TTGGCTCTAATATCATATTGAATTCAGCTTCAACCAATTATTTAGAAGTCTAAATTAATGGAGAGAGGCTTGCAATATATTTCAACAAGGCGGAGTGCAAGGAGCTCAACACGCCATATAGGTCAGAGGAGGTGGTTGATGTACTATGAACCCTCACCGAAGGTACCTAAAATGGAATGCAAGGATATGTATGCACACACAATGATGCGGAGGGTAGGTGTATGCACACACAATGATGCGGAGGGTAGACTTGTCCAAAACGGCGCGTGATTGTGAACTGTCTTTGTTAACGTGATGCAAAAGAGGGTTGCACACGGTTTTGCCAAGCTTGGCATTGGTTGTCAAGATCCCACCACGGTTATCTCGGAGCAAAGACGTTCCAGCCTTGTGTTGCTGCAGTAAGTTGTAGTGGGCGACATGCCCTAGTCTATTTCGAACTAAAAGTAATGCTTTAGACCCTGTTTGTTTGGGTTTGTGCTTCTGATTTTGCAGCTTTTTCATTTTAGTAAAAAAGTCATAAAAACTCCTAAATAGAGATTTTTTGCTTAGACTTTTGACTTATAAATTAATATTCTTATATGATATTATAAGCCAAAAGCCAAAGGGAAAAAGCACCTACTTATGAGATTTTTTGGATCTTTTGCCGAAGTGAAAAAGCTGAAGCCCAAACAAACAGGGCCTTGATCTCCAAAATGATATTCACACGTCAACATGTTTCTCTTCTTCACAGCAACCGTGGCACCACAATCCCACAAGGCGGAAAATCAAATGTCACACAAGTTACCTCAAAAGTTACACATACGTATTAAATACCGCAGGTACAAAAGCACTACAACGGAAGGATTTTCACCGTTTTTCTCGAACATGATAAGAGGACACACATATACACTCTCATGCATTAAATGTTGATATATGTATATAAATACACAGATCTCACGTAGTACATGCCATCCTTAAATTGGATGTAACGATTCAGAGGGGAAGTCCAGACATTGCCGCATGGATACTCACTTCCTATTTCTTTCTCATTTGAAAAGGAGGAATGCAACAAAAAAAAGGCAAGAAACAAAGAAAAATAAGAACCTGCACCATCCACTTGTACTGAACTCAGCTACCACAGATGTATACACTATGAGAGCAGCTCCAGGGAACAAATAAGTATGCAAAAAGAAGGGGTGTGATGGAATAAGCAAAAGTGACGTAGTTCTGAAACCCTAATCAGGAACTAGCATTAATCAATTCCGAAGGCCTCGCTTCCACGTATATGATTTGATCTGATACTGCTCCACCCCCACCCCACATGTGTAGCAGGAAATTAATCACATTTGATGTTTCTGTAGATTCTCCTCACGAAAAGAGTTGATCCTAGGTAGCCAATAGCACCTGAATCACCAAAATAGATGTCAGAACATCAAAGTGGTCTTTAAACATTGCAATGTATAGCAATCATTAGTGCTGAAGAGTGCTAACCGCAAAGTATTCCCAGACCAAGACAAAACATCAATGTGTAGCCAAAGTAGAAACTTGTCTGGAAAAAGCCGGACATCTTTGTCTTCACATGATAGTAGTAGATGGAGTACAGGTACACATATAGCGCTGTTGATGCAGCGGAGAAAAACGAGGTCCATTGCCAATGATAGTTCTCAGCATTCAGCAAGAAATAAGTACCGACAATTGTGACACAGATTGTAACTATTAGAAGAATGACAAAGACCAGCAACATGAAGCCGTAAACATAATACACCTGCCAAGAACCAAATAACATTGCATAATCAGATGCTTATATAATGGAAATTGCAGGAAGGTGCTTCAGAATAAGGCATGGACAAATGTAATATGAAGCAAGGACAGTAAAATCCTTTCCGCACTATGATAAGTGGCTAACATGATTTTGATGGTTAAAAAATAGTATTTTGTACAAAATGTCTACAATGATTTCCTTGTTTACCTTGTAGTTCCAGAATGATGTGAACACAAAGTACATCTCGATGAAGATGCTGCCAAAGGGAAGCAGCCCACCCATCAATGAGATGACAGAAGGTGTAAGGTACCACTTCCTCTCGGGAATAGGCCGTGGAATAGTCTTTACTCGGCAGGGATTGTTAGGAGCCCCACTCCAGTTTCTACCAACGACCGTTCCCAAAAGCACCAGTGGAAAAGATATGAAAGCCCAAAGGACAAACATGACAACCATTGTACCAAATGGTATTGCCGCTAATGACCCATAGAAGATTGCAATTGTATTCAGTGCAAAGCCAATTGCAAAGTGCAAGAATGGAAAGAGGGATGCTGTAAGGATCATAGCCTTTATCCAGTTTTTACCTGCCATGGAATCAAGTCATGAAGTGAGAAAATCAAATATAAACTCTAGAATCTTCTACAAGAGAGTTAGATGCCATGATAACATGCTGAAACTAGAAAGAAAGAATCAGAAGAAAGACAAGACTGTCCAAACAAATACTGATAGTCTAAGAAAGAAACAAAATCCTGCAACTTGTCAACAAGAAGTGAAGGACCATACCGCCATTCCTCGAGTACAGACCAGCACTAACATATCCAGAAATAAAAGATGTAAGAGCATAGCACACGATGAAGGTTGTGATGATAGCCCCTCGCCTGAGAAACATTGGCATGTAAGTTAGAGAATAGGAATCGCATGCTCAACATGCAAGAAAGAACCATGCTCCATGCTAAAAACAACGTAAGGCTTTTTGTAACACAGCATAGGTTGTTTGACATTTCAGGATTTGTTCAGTTCTCTGTACCCTACCTCCATGGGATCTGTGCATCTCAACAGAAGGACATAATACCGCCCCTCCAATTTGCAAAACTGAGTACTCCCTCCGTTCCAAATTACTCGTCGTGGTTTTAGTTCAAATTTGAATTAAAACCACGACGAGTAATTTGGAACGGAGGGAGTACCAAGGTAACTTTCAGATAACTAAAAGCAGGATTTATTTTCCTGAACTATTTTCGTGTGTCTAGAGGAGAAAGGAGAAATAGTACACTATGTTATACTCCCTCTGTCGGTCTGTCCCAAAATAAGTAACTCAACTTTGTACTAAAGTTAGTACAAAGTTGAGTCACTTATTTTGGGATGGGGGAGTAGTTTTTATCCAAAAGGTTCACGTCCAAGCAGAAAGAGAACAGGTAACTGCAACTGGCAGAAGGTTTAGGCGCCACTGTGGTGTTGCGGTAGGGCAAAACAGTATAACAAGAGGAAGGGAGGGGAGAGGCTAAGGGCGGGTCACCGGAAGCACCAAAGATATGGAAAAAGAGAGATTTGTAACCATTGACTTGAATGGATAAGCCATTGCCCTATCCTTTATGTATGACCAGCCTAACATGTATGTCCGAATTTATCTCATCATCCTAATTTAACTTGAATATTACCTTTTAATAAAGACCAAACCATCTACAACACTTCATGTGTTGCCACCGATGCATGTGGCCAACAACGGCGGTAGCGTTGGCCCACATGACACAAAATTAACTTTCTGTGCTTAAAGCCTTGCAGTCCCAAACAAGTTGGGGTAGGCTAGAGTTGAAACCCATAAGATATCGAAACCAAGTCATGGTTCTGGCACGTGGATAGCTAACTTCCACGCACCCCTGTCCATGGCTAGTTCTTTGGTGATACCCCAGTCCTTCGGATCTCTCTTTTACGGACTCCTCCCATGTCAAGTTTGGTCTACCCCAACCTCTCTTGACATTATCAAAGCGTTTTAACTGTCCGCTCTGCGTCGGCACTTCTGGGGGCCTGCGTTGTATATGCCCAAACCCTCTCAAGCAATGTGGACACCTTTACCCTGGCTTGGGAGCAGCTATGTTATTAATCCCTTATTTCAAGTTAAGTGAAACCCAAGGACAATAAATTCTAATGCCATCCCACATCCTCCAACTATCAGATGTTGCTCACTGTACTTAAGCGAGTACTTTACTTTACGCATGTGTGGAGTACTCCAGAACACTGCATTCAGGTTTTTAGATGTTCAAATAGGAATACAAAACAAAACAGTGAATACTATCTTGAACAGGTGTTATTTGCATTAAGGAATAGATCAGTCACAATTTTCAGTACCAGCAGTAAACAAAGAGAAATGCAATGGTAGAGACTAGAATCTTCTTCAGTCCATCAATAATGCTTCCCAATCAATATATTATATGTAATACATTTTTTTTATTTGCACATGTAATAGTTAAGAAGTCGGTGCTCATTTTTTTCTCATCGATTTTTGAATAGTTTATTCAGGTAAAAATGAATTTAACTAGAAGAGATCAAAATTCAATCTAGCAGGTATGAGAATGTTGTCAGCATTTGAAAATAGACACGACACTACATTGCCACATTCCTATCCAGGGATCATCATTAGAAATGGTGGAAACAGGCAGATGCCAGCAATTAAAAACTTAAAGCAGCCAGAGGAAATTAAATCCCAGACACTTTTACATTGATCTTGAGCCAACTTTTTTGTTTAAGTTACTGTCAGTTACTGTATTTACAGAATGATACTTCATAATCGCAAATTTGCAAATGATTGGCAGTCAAGATTCAGGTACAGGATCTGGAAGGCTCCTCGCGAGAAACAAAGTTATGTTCTGGTACTCCGGATGCTGGTCCAGCTCATTTTCAAATATTCTTGCCCTTCATTCATCTTTTTACGTATTATTAATAGGGTACGACCATGCCACTTTTTTAGCTTGCCATGTGTTCTGCATGCAAGGCAAGGCAGAAAGGAAATGAAAAGAATGTGTGTGATTTTGAGCATACCCAACATATAACATGCCAACGATGGCCAATACAATCACAAGTAGGATAAGAGCTGCCAGCTGGGTGCCGATACCAACAAGAGCAGAAAGAAGTGTCAAGCTTCTAGGAGGACGAAATACATCACCATGGACAAGTTTCCACCCAGATTCCTCATTAACATCTCTCTCCTAATAAAGCAAAGTCATGAGTACAGGCAACAGTTGAGTGGCAGTGGATAAAACCAAGAGAGTTAATTTGGTTGGAATATTATTCAAGTGCAGCAAAATAGGCACCAGAATTCAGATGCTCACCAGTGACTCTAGATCATCATCATCACGAGCATATTTTGCATAATCATTTCTCAGTGTTCGCATCAATATCATTGAAACCAAACCAGTGAGAAAAATAACCATCATGAAAGAATTGAAAATGGAGAACCAGTGAATCTGAACATGAAAATTTAGAAATAAATTAGAACTTTCCAATGGTTAGTTCAAAGGGGAGATGCAGTTCGCTATTGTTGAATTGAAGGGTTATTCCCATTAGCAGGGAGAGGGTTGTGTGCTACGCATACTGGATTCTTTTTCCAAAAAGCAATCATTACCATTTACCTGGTGTTCAAAGAAAGGATAGTCCAGGTAAACTTCAAAACGGCGTGCAAATGAAACATCTGTTGGTACCCACTTCACTGAATATGTCATGTCCAACTTCTTACCAGCGTCAAGGAGCTTAGGAGACTCTTGGGTGAGATTAACATGAATTATCTACAAAATCAAATCAGATCCACTTATATATTCATGTTCAAATATCTACAAAAATAAAATCAGTTCATTTATAACTTGTCAAATTATGTATTAATGTTCTGAATCAATGGAAGATGCATACCCTGTTATCGTTGTACTTTACAAGAATGTTCTTGTGCGTGTAAAGATAGTGCTTGTTTTCACTGTTTTTGTCAGTCTCTCCAACAAAACCTGTCAAAGCATATAACAACTGTCTTGTTAGGCAAAAGAAACAAAGATAAAGAATAGCAAAGAAAATACTAAGTTGACAGGAACATACCCCAAAGAGGCAGATCATCTAGGTGCATGGTGCCACAAGCAATGCAAAAACCAGTGAAAAATGTTAGAAACAAGAAATATGCCTAAAATCAGCATAATACAACAAAATGTAATGCATCACATATTAATCCATGTACCTATGAAAAATTCAAACCAGTACGAGCTTTCAATGGCATCAGCAAATTGTTGAGTCTTCTTGGGATCTAGTTCCAGTGTGCAAATGGATCCCCTTTCCACATTTCCTAAAGCAAAGGCAACATAACATTTATATAATTAATAAGACAAACAAATGCATACCAAAAGAAAAATGCATATGTCGACATTCAGTAAATCACAAATAAATACAAGGATGGTCTGAGATTAACAAGAACATACTTAAGAACTTTATGTCAAGCTGACTATCAATCAACTCATTCCCACCCAGGACTTCTCCAAGACCACCCCACTTATGCCCAGGGTTCTCAGATGGTTGACAAAATGGGAGGCTGTGATAATTGTAAGTTTCTTGAGGATTATTGTAAGGTCCAACTTTATTCACCCAGAGCTTAACTGAATCTCCAGCTTTGTACTGCATGTAAAAAACATAAAGCAGATGAGAACTTAAAGCCACACGAAATGCTCATAGCACATAGTATTAGGCATAATTAATTTAGAAAGAAAGCATACTTGAAGATAATACAGAATGAAACAAATGTACAATGTAAATCTGCAAAACATTAGTGATTGGGGGTTGATGATGGCTAACGCTAAGGTACATTATGGAGAGAAGAAAAAAGCCATGGGATCTCTTTCGTCATTACTCAGTCCTAAGTTACGAAAGCATTTTCTTAATTTTCATATAAGCACTCAAGTTTGATCAACTAAAATATTCCAGTCATTAATACTCCAGTCAAGTAAGTCCTCCTATATAAGACAGTATATGTATCAATTATTAATCGAATAATAAGAGATTAGTTTATTGATCTATTATCTATCTCATTCCTTCTCCCTAACATATGTTCTACTCCCAATCCCCTTCACCGTGCCATCCGTCCATCTTCATGGCAGTAGCTACATATGTTGTTCCAGGCTACATATCAATGAGGCATGGAGTAACATTTTCACATACATGTGGGCCATTAGGCTAAATGTCAGACTATCAGTGAGGCATGGAGTAGTATTTTGACAAATGCCAATCTCAGTGGTGGCAAGCTATTTCCAAATCAATCTATATCAAGAAACCAATATAGAACTTCTCTCTAAAATAAATATATAACCGTCAGCAGTGCAATTGACTTTCTTTAATGTTCAAATATGATCGCAAGGACAGAGCACATGAGTTGCAGCATCACGCAGGATCAAGACCATTGGCAAGGAATTATTATCCTAGTTGCATGGACAACTGAATGTCTCATACTCCCATTTATTTCACCATATTGAAGATCGCGATGACAGACGCATGAAAGCTAGAATGCAAAATATTATCCTACTAAAAGTTATTTGACAATTTTCATGATTAACTAAATCAAATCAATTCATATTGATCACAAGGAAACAAATGAACAGAAAAAAAGATGCACGCATAGATTTGACAAGAGAGTACGCTCTTGCTGCTCACTCCTTGGATTATAGCCTGCTATTTTCAACCACCAAGTGCACGCAAAACAAGTTATAGAACATTTTGTATACAAGACAAGACCAAACTGTCAGCACCTCTGTATGAACCAAACAGTAACAATATCCTGAATCTAAGAAGTAGAAACTACAATGCAACCTTCACTACACCCTACAGGAACATACACTGCAGCTTCGAAGTACCTGGATGTAAGCGAATTTCCTCCGATCAACATCAAGTTATTATATATCTAAGTTCAGGGTATCAGGCACCACCACTGGTACCATTCCGATCAGGTCCCGCACAGATCGGACTCATTTGGAACACTAACCCTGTAGCACTTAACATTGTTTCCACCACCGTAAGCTAAGCTATGATGAATCATCCGAAGATTTAAAACCTCCTCCCTCGTTGAAAACCAAGATTCTCGCGTCACATCAGCCACAACCTCCAGACAACCGAACTGCACTAAGAGCTCTAGGAACTAAAACCTCAGGACGCGAGAGCTGGAGAGACCAGCGCGAGATCGCGCCGATGGGCGATCAGATCTGACGCCACGGAATGGGAGCAACTATAGCGATCAAACTGAGGGGGCCAACAAAAGGTTTTAGATCCAAGGGAAGATAAGGCGGGGCGAGGCGGGGCTGAGCAGCGCACCTTGTGGTCAGACTCTGAGGCGGACGCGCGGAGCGGAGAAGCGAAGGCAAGGACGGCGGTGAGCGAGAGGAGGAGGACGAAGCGTCTGCGGCCGCCGCCGCGGGAGGAGGGGAGCATTCCGCCGGCGAGATCTGAGGATGAAGAGGAGGCGGTCGCGAGCCTTCGGTCGGGTTGGCCCGAGAGAGCTGCCGCCTCGCGATTTCACTGCGGTTTTGGACGGTCTCTGATCTATCTATGGGATCTATTGGCGTTGACTCTTTGATAAACAAATGGGCAGAACAGGCAAATTCAGTGATTCCGTGCCTTCCTTAAAAAGAAGTGATTCTATACAAAAGAAGTTCTCCTTTCGAGAAATTACTAGCGAGTTAGAATTAATAGTACCTCGTCCGTTTCAAAATAAGTGGTTTCGAGTACATGAAACATAAGAATTTTGTTGATTCATTAATAGTTTGATATCCTGAACTAAGAAGCCATATTGTGATTCGCCCTTCTCTTTCCTGCTCACAAGATCGTCACCCTTCAAGAAATTGAATATGGCTCCATTGCAAATCAAGTGGTAGCCCCTCGCTAATTACTAACAGATCCTCTTTAAGAGTATTATGTCAGTAAAACAATTAACGGCAAGAGGTGAAAATTATGTCACTCATGTGATCACTCATTATCATACCCGAGCTTGTTTGCTCTGGCGGCACGGGGGAAACCCTAGCCGCACCGCCAGGGACTGCTGTGGTGCTAAAACCGACGGATCTCAGGTAGGGGTCCCAAGCTGGCGATCTGAGCAAGATGGTAACACGGGAAAGTAGGGATACGGTGTTTTACCCAAGTTTGGACCCTCTCGAGGAGGTAAACACATATGTCATGCTTTTGATATATTGATTGTGATGGAGTACTGAGTACAATATGATCTGCCTCAAGATCATATGAACGAGTTATAAGCTCTAAACCTCTCAGAAGCCTCTCCTCTATGGACTAAATCCTACGGCTTATATAGGCACCGGGGGTATCTAGGGTTTAAACATGGGCGGTTACAATCTAGGTTAAGCATGTTGATCATTCAATACGCCTTGAAGTGTACGTCAAGTCTTCGGAGATCTTCATCTTGATTACGCCGAGGGCCAGGGCATGTGTGGCCCATTCATCAGTCATTGGTGGGTCCTCGGTCTGACCCGTAAGTGGCGGGCCGACGTGGTAAGCACCCCCTAGTCTAGGACACCGTCGGTAGCCCTTGAACAAGTCTTCAAGCCGAGGGTATATGGCATCTTCTTCGGGGTGATTTATAATTTCAAGTCTTCGGCTTCGTAGACGAGTTCCATCCTCCACGTCGGATCCCGATTCCGAGGATATGCTCGGCTCCGAGGTCTTCTTGGCCCTTCCGAATGCGACCATGTGTTTTTCATGATAATCTTCGCCAGATAACAAGGGGTGTATTTTAACAAGACCCCTTCCCTCTCAGCAATATTTTTTTTAGCAGGGATGAGGTATTCTTTTAACTTAGCCATGAAGGCTTGCCACGAGAGGCGGGTCAAACCCTAACAGCTTTTTCGGCCGAGAACCGAAGCGTCATCTCCCGTGGCAGGGTCAAGCCGCCTTATGATAACCCACAAGTATAGGGATTCGTTTGTAGCCTTTTTCAATAAGAGTGTCGAACCCAGCGAGGAGTTAAAGGTAGAATTTATATTCCCTTCAAGTCCTATCGACCACCGATACAACTCTACACACACCAACATTTGCTTTACATAAAAACAAGTAATAAACTACTTTGTAGGTGTAATATGATAAGTTTGCAAGATAATAAAGAACGTGAAAATAAAAGTTATGTGATGTTTTAATAAAATAACGATTAAGTTAGTACAGCGAGTGTGGAAAAGTGGTGGTAGGATTTTCTGAAATTGTCCTAGGCAATTGATAACAAGAACGGTAATCATTATTGCAATTTTATATGAGGGAGAGCATGAGCTAACATACTTTCCATACATGGATCGTGTGCAATTATCATTGGAGCTCTAGCAAGCATCCCGCAACTAGTAATGATCATTAAGGTAAAACTCAACCATAGTTGTGTAAAGTCCCCTTTAATCCCATACGCAACAACCCACTTACCCGAGTTTGTGTTCATGTCGCTCACGCAACTCAGTTAGTAAGTAAATCATGAACATATTGCAACACCCTACAAAGGAAATCCTCCACGTATGCGCGGCATGGAAGGCACCATAGGACAGCACCAAAATAAAACATGCAACTCAAACCAATCAAGATCATCAATCAACCCATAGGACAGAAATAATCTACTCAAACATCATAGGATGGATGCACATCATTGGATAATAATATATAACAAAAAGCACCATTTTCAAGTAGGGGGTGCAGCGGGTTGCAGGAGAGTGGACCGATGAGTATAGATGAGGGAAGGTGATGGTGATGACGGCAGCGAAGTTGTTGATGAAGATCGCCGTCATGATGGTTCCCCAGTGGTGCTCCGGCTCCACCGGAAGAGAGGGAGAGCCCCCCTCCTTCTCCTTCTTGCTTGGCCTTCTCCCTAGATTGGAGAAGGATTCCGCTCTGGTCCTTGGTCGCCATGGCCCCGGAAGGGCGGGAGCCCCCTAGATTTGATCTCTCTCTCCCCCCCCCTCTCTCTCTCTTTGCTTCTCTGTTTTGCGTCTATGTTTCCTGGCCGAACACCGTTTCTTAAATATCCGAAGATCCATAACTCAAATCGGGCTGAAAGTTTAACACAATTTTTTTCCGGATATTAACTTCCTTGCGCCCGAAAGATAGCCCCAATCGACCTCCTAGGAGGCCACAAGCTTGCCTGGCAAGCCCCAGGGTAGGGACGCACCCCTTGAGCTTGTGGGTCCTGTGGGGCCCCCTTCTTGATTCTGGCGCCAAAAAATCTCATATATTCCATAAAAATCACTGTAACTTTTTATCATGTTTGGACTTTGTTTGATATGGATTTTCTGCAAAATACAAAAACTTGCAAACAAACAGGAACTAGCGTTGGGCACTAGATTAGTATGTTAGTACCAAAAATAATATAAAGTGTTGCCAAAAGTATGTGAAAGTTGTAAAATAATGACATGAAACAATAAAAATTATAGATACAGCGAAGACATATCAACATCCCCAAGCTTAATTCTTGCTCATCCTCGAGTAGGTAAATGATAAAAGAAGATATTTTTTATGTGGAATGCTACCTAGCACAATCTTGATCAAGTAATATAATCATGGCATGAATATTAAGATACGAATGATTCAGGGCAATAGTTTATCATTTGATATAAAGACATCAATACTCGGGCATACTAACAAACAATCATGCCCTTCGAAATAAGAATGCTAAAGAATGTTATCCCTACACAATCATATAGCTTAGCATGCTTAGTCTTCCTAGCATAAACTATAAATCATGAGCACCACCGTGCCAAATCAAGCAATTATATCATACTTTTTCTCGCTTCAGCTTTTCAATATCACTCAATACATGACCGTGAGTCATGAATTTAGCACTACGGGTGGCAAAGAGGTATATACGGGAAGACAAAAGTTTGAGAAAGTCTCGCATCGACTCGGCGGATTGTTAGGCAATGGAGAGGCCTTACATTCGATATTAATGCGAGGAGTAGGGATGGTCATGCAACGGATGCACTAGAGCTATAAGTGTATGAAAGCTCTCTATATGAAACTAAGTGGGTGTGCATCCAACTTGCTTGCTCATGAAGACCTCGAGCATTTGACGAAGCTCGTTGATAACCCACAAGTATAGGGGATCGCAACAGTCTTCAAGGGTAGTATTTCACCCAAATTTATTGATTCGACACAAGGGGAGCCAAAGAATATTTACGAGCCTTAGCAATTGAGTTGTCAATTCAACCACGCCTGGGAAATTATATTTCTGCAGCAAAGTGTTTAGTGTCACAGTAATAATAGTAACAGGAACAGTAGCAGTAGCAGTTTGTAGTGATTGTAACAGTAGCGGCAACAAAAGTAACTTAGCGCGAACCAATATGAGAAAAGCGTAGGCATTGGATCAGTGATGGATATTTGTGTTGGATGACATTCATCATATAACAGTCAGAACATAGAACGATACACAATAGCTCCAATTCATCTAAATGTAGGCATGTATTCCGTATATAGTCATATGTGCTTGCAACAAGAACTTGCATGACATCTTTTGTCCTACCCTTCCATGGCAGCGGGGTCCATAAGGAAATTTAAGGGATATTAAGAACTCCTTTTAATAGAGAACTGGAACAAAGTATTAACATATAGTGAATACATGAACTCCCCATACTACGGTAATCACCGGAAAGAATCCCGATTATTATCATCTTGGGGTATGCGGATCTAACACGTAATAGGTGCGTACAACTTGCAAGATAGGATCGAGAACTCAAATATATTCATGAAAACATAAAGGGTTCAGATCTGAAATCATGGCACTCGGGCACTAGTGACAAGCATTAAGCATAGCAAAGTTATAGCAACATCAATCTCAGAACATAGTGGATACTAGGGATCAAGCCCTAACAAATTGACTCGATTACATGACAAATCTCATCCAACTCCATCACCGTCCAGCAAGCCTACGAAAGAATTACTCACTCCGGTGGTAAGCATCATGTAATTGTTGATGGACAAGGGTTGATGATGATGATGGCGACGAATTCCACCCTCCGGATCCCCGAACAGATTCCAGATCAGCCTTCCCGCCGAAGAACATGAGGTGCCGGCGACTTCGTATCGTAAAACCTGATGATTACTTCTCTCCGATTTTTTTCCTCTGCAAGACGGTACTTATGGAGTTCGACTTAGGGTTGTCGAAGGCTCCAGGGGCCCACAAGCTCACCAAGCGTGCCCCTGAGCTTGTGGCTCATGGGTTTCCCCCTCCAGTAGGTCTCCTCGCCAATATTTTTCATATATTCTGAAAATAATCTCTGTAAATTTTCAGCCCAATCCGAGAACTTTTATTTCTGCACAAAAATAACACCATGGCAAACAGCGTAAGTCTGGGTTAGTTCCATTCAAATCATGTAAAGTAGAGTCCAAAATAAGAGCAAAAGTGTTTGGAAAAGTGGATACGTTTGGGACATATCAACTCCCCCAAGCTTAATTCATTGCTTGTCCTCAAGCAATTCAGTTGACAAACTGAAAGTGATAAAGAAAAACTTCTACAAACTCCTTTTGTTGTTGTTGTTGTTGTTGTTGTTGTTGTTGTTGTTGTTGTTGTTGTTGTTGTCATCGTCGTCGTCGTCGTCGTTATCGTCGTCGTCGTTGTTGTTGTTGTTGTTAACTAATGTTCAAGTTTTCAGCAAAGATTATGAACTAACCATGTGAATGATAATACTTAGGTCTCACATTTACTCATACCAATAACATAACCAACTAGCGAGCAATAATAAGATATCTCGGATGCCAACAATTTGTCAAAACAATCATGATATAATATGATAACATGGTATCTCGCTAGCCCTTTCTGAGACCGCAAAACATAAATGCAGAGCACCTCTGAAGTTCAAGCAACAACTAACATTATAATTCATGGTAGAAGAGATCCAGTCATGTCACACCCAACATTAACTATACTAAATGCATAAGAATGACAATAATGCTCTCCAATTGGTTCTTGAATGAGAAGGTGATGATTCAACAATAAAAGTAAATAACATAAAAGTAAATAGATAGGCCCTTCGCAAAGGGAAGCATGGGTTGCAGAGGTGGCAGAGCTCAAAGCTTAAAACAGAGATGAATATAAATTTGGGAGGTATGCCTTTCCGGTCAATGTCACGACCGAGGATTCTCAATATCTTCCATGCTAAACACACTATCGGCGGTTCCCAAGTAGAAAGGTAAAGTTTACTCCCCTGCAACAAACAAACACAAGCCATGGCTAGCCAAATTCACGGGTGCCCTCCATACCAACAACTTTCCGGGGGAGTTTGTTTTATTTTTATTTTTTCATTTTGATTACACGACCGGGCATCCCAATTACCAACCTCTCTCGTGCAATGAAAAATGAGTAAATACCATCGTGAGAATAACCCGCTTAGCATGGAAGATACTGATCGCCCCTGTCGCTCCATGAGCAGTACGGGCACACAAAATAGATGATTATGAATGTTTAGAGGTGGCACATGTAAATTTACTTGGAACAACAGAGTAATACCGCATATAGGTAGATATAGTGGACTCATCTGGAACAACCTTGGGTTGAAGGATTTGGATGCACAAGCAGTATTCCTGCTTAGTACAGGTGAAGGCCAGCAAATCGATTGAGAAGTGACCAGCCAGAGAGCGAAAACGGTCATAATCATGCATTGAGAATAATTAACATTGATTACGAGCATGAGTAGGATATAAACAACATGAACATAGATATCATGGAGGCTTTGTTGGTTTTGAATCAACCACATGTGTCCACATGTGTGAACATGTTCCAAGTCAAGCCACTCGAATCATCCAGAGGAGGATACCATACTATCATACTACATCACAACCATTTAAATGCATATTGACACTCAAGATAAATCATTATCCACTCTTAGATGTTTAAGCATGGCATGAGCAACAATAATCTCTAATTGTCATCACAAACATGTTGACTCATAATACGCTGAATCAAGAATGATGAGCTAAACATATTTACAAAAACAAAAACAAGAAGAGTTCATACCAGCTATCGTTCACCACAATCACTTCATCAAATCATTGTCATTATTGCGTTTCACTTGCACAACCAAATGATGTGAAACTAATAATAGTGCAAGTGTGTCGTGGACTAAGCTGGAACCTGCAAACATTTTATTCAAAGGGGAAGACGAGGTAATATAGGCTCTTCGTTAGATCAATAATAATGCGTATGAAAGACACTCAATATTTTCATCGTCGCCTTCTCCTTACGACGACTCAAAGAAATGAAAAGAATTTTAGAGAAACACACTGAAATGTTTTTGAGGTTTTGAGTTTTTCCAAAGAAAACAAACTAACGAAGGAAAAACAAAAACGAGAAAAACTGTGTAGGACCTTGAGAAGAGGTGTCTAGAGGGGGGGTGATTAGACACTAAGTACCAAAGTTGCAGTTTTTAAGTTTCCTTAAGTTTAAGTGGAGATTAGGCACAAGTTTAACATTCACAATACATATCAAGCAAGCATGCAAGAGTATATGGGCAGCGAAAAGTAAAGCATGCAACTTGCAAGAATGTAAAGGGAAGGGTTTGGAGGATTCAAACGCAATTGGAGACACAGATGTTTTTGGCGTGGTTCCGATAGGTGGTGCTATCGTACATCCACGTTGATGGAGACTTCAACCCACGAAGGGTAACGGTTGCGCGAGTCCATGGAGGGCTCCACCTACGAAGGGTCCACGAAGAAGCAACCTTGTCTATCCCACCATGGCCGTCGCCCACGAAGGACTTGCCTCACTAGCGGTAGATCTTCACGAAGTAGGCGATCTCCTTGCCCTTACAAACTCCTTGGTTCAACTCCACAATCTTGTTGGAGGCTCCCAAGTGACACCCAGCCAATCTAGGAGACACCACTCTCCAAGAAGTAACAAATGGTGCGTTGATGATGAACTCCTTGCTCTTGTGCTTCAAATGATAGTCTCCCCAACACTCAACTCTCTCTCATAGGTTTTGGATCTGGTGGAAAGAAGATTTGAGTGGAAAGCAACTTGGGGAAGGCTAGAGATCAAGATTCATATGGCAGGAATGGAATATCTTGGCCTCAACACATGAGTAGGTAGTTCTCTCTCAGAAAATGTATGCTGGAAGTGTAGGTTCAGTCTGATGGCTCTCTCCACGAATGAAGAGGAGGTGGAGGGGTATATATAGCCTCCACACAAAATCTAACCATTACACACAATCTACCAAACTCGGTGGGACCGAATCATTAAACTCGGTCAGACCGATTTAGCAAATAATGTGACCGTTAGGGTTTTCGGTGGGACCGAAATGCAACTCAGTAAGACCGATATGGTTAGGGTTAGGGCATAACGTAATCTCGGTAAGACTGATTACACAAACTCGGTGAGGCCGGTTTTGCTAATAAGCTTTCCAGAGAGTTGGTCAGGCAAACTCGGTTTGACCGATTACACAAACTCGGTGGGACCGATTTTGGTAATGAGTCAGCCAGAAAGTTTGCATTGTAATCTTGGTAGTACCGATTGCTCAAACTCGGTGAGACCGATTTTGATAATGGACATACACAGAGAGATTACAATCCCATCTTGGTGAGACCGAGATCCCTATCGGTGAGACCGATTTGCTTAGGTTTGTGGCAGTGGCTAAGACATCTGAAATTGGTGGCCCCGGATAGAAAGAATCGGTGTGACCGATTTTGGCTTTAGGTTTAGGTCATTTGTGGAAGTGGGAAAGTAGTTGAGGGTTTTGGAGCATATCACTAAGCACATGAAGCAAGAGGCTCATTAAGCAACACCTCATCCCTCCTTGATAGTATTGGCTTTTCCTAAAGACTCAATGTGATCTTGGACCACTAACATATAAAATGAAGAGTCTTGAGCTTGAAGCTTGAGCCAATCCTTTGTCCTTAGCATCTTGAAGGAGTTCCCACATCCTTTAGTCCATGCCACTCCATTGTTGAACTTATCTGACATATACTAGATAAAAGTGTTAGTCCAACAAGAGATATGTTGACATTAATTACCAAAACTACCTAGGGAGCACCTGTGCTTTCAATCTCCCCCTTTTTGGTAATTGATGACAAAATCCGGTGCCTCTGGTTAGTATTTGGTCTCCTTACTTTGCTGTTGTGCATCTCCTTGTTCGCCCTGACGCGACGCGGGAGGTGCTTCTGAATGCCATCCGGCACCCTTACGCCCGGGCTCCGTCGCAGGTGGTGCGGGCGGCGTCGGAGGAGCCCGCGACCCACGGCGGGGAGGAGGAGGCCGAGGTCGACGCCGACACTGGGCGTCGCACGGGTAAGTCTTGTCTTTTCTCTTGTGTTTCTTGAGCTGCCGATCGCGACACGACACGGGCGACGCTGATGTCGATTGTTGATGTAGTGGCGTTGGGCGGAGGAGGCGGCGACGCGGGCGGAGCAAGGTCATCGCGTGGGCGCCAAGCCGTCTGCATGGGAAGGAGAGCGTCGCGCCGCGGCCCTGGGCCCCGAAGCGCGCGGCGGACCCGTCCGGGAGTAGGAGGCAGGCCAAGAGGAAGCATGGCGCCGGGCATGGGAGGACGCCCCCATCCCGGTCCTGACAGGGTGAGTTTATCTCCTGTCTGCGTCCGAATGGTCGAATTGGTTTTGCTTTTGCTCATTCTGTCTTCTTCTTCAGGTCGCTGATCGCGCTGGCGAGGGCGGCGGCGGATGTCGCGGCCGCCGAGGTGGCCGCGTTCCGCAGGAGCCGGTCCGACCCCGTCGACCGGGTCGAGGAGGGGGAGCCGGCTGACCCGGACCTCGGCCTGGACCCGACGACGCCGAAGGCCTGGCCTGGCGGGACAAGAACAGGGCCAAGGCGGAGTTGGAGGTGGCGTTAGTCCGGGCTTGGACCAGCGCTGTGATGGCATGGGCGCGAGCCGACGAGGAGCCGGCATGGCGCGAGATGCCGTAGGGCTCGGTGGTGGAGGCGATGGTCTTCGAGCCATCATCGGTGAGGGAGCGTGGCCGAGGAGGCCGGGCTGACGTTGTGATCCTCGACCAGGAGGTCGTGGAGGTGGAGGATGACACCCCGCCGCGGGTCGATGCTGTCAAGCGGGCGCGGGCCGGCGGAGGCGGCGATGGCGCTGTCTTGGAGGAGGCGCCACGGGCGGCGGTGCAAGGGACGCCGCCAGTGTTGGAGGAGGTGCCGCGGCCACCCTGATTGCTGAGCCGGTGGTGGCATCGCAAGTCGTCCCGGCGTCTGGGCCGGTGGCAGCGACGCAAGGCGCCCCGGCTTCTGGGTCGTCAGCGGCGCCGGAGAGGGCGCCGGAGGAGGTGCTGGCCGCGTCGGGAGCGGCCAGTGGGGAGCACGCCCTGGTGCCCCGGTAGGGGGGATGTAGGGCTGCCGCACCGCAGCCGGCGTGGAGCGGGATTGTCGTGGTCTGCGGGCCCTAGACACAGGAGGAGGTGGCGATGGACGCCGTCAGCCGCCGCCTGCACGGGCGGACGGACCGGCTTGAGGCCTTCGCCCAGGCCGAGGTGGAGCGGACGCGGGACCTTGAGCACGCCGTGCTGGTAAGCTTCTTCTGCAACTTCTTCTTCGTGGGGGCGTGCCAGTGCACCCACTGGGTGTAGCCCCCGAGGTTCGGGCCAACTACGTAGTAGTTGGGTCAAATCTTTTAGGATGTTGTCTTTGTTCTGATTACTACCTTTTCAGCAACTCGACACTTACCGGGTCGGCGCCTTCAACCGCCTCCTGGGTAAGTACCGGGAGCTCAAGGAGCAGCTCGCCGCCAAGGAGGAGGAGCTTCGCGTCACCGCAGGTATCTTCGCGCTCTTTTCTAGTGGGGGCGCGCTAGCGCACCCACTGGGTGTAGCCCCCGAGATTCGGGCCAACTGCATAGTAGTTGGGTCGAATCTTAAGTCTTGCTTTTTTTCTTTCCTGAATCTTCCTTTTTGCAGCCGAGGTGTTGTCCTGGCAGACCCAACTGCTCCGGGCCGGTCATCACTATGACCGGCTTGTTGCCGACACTGACCGTCTTGGCGTCGAGGTGGCGTAGGCGAGGGCGGAGGCGGCAGCGGCCCGGCGGTCGCTTGGCGAGGCCAACCAGCTGCGGGAGCAGCTAGCGGGCCATAGAGGCCGCAAAGGCGATGGAGGCGCAGCAGGCCTTGGTCGAGGCAAACCAGCAACGCGACAGGCTGGCCGACGACAAGCGCCGGCTCCAGGCCGAGGTGGAGCGCCTGAGGAAGCAGGCTGCCACGGCGGAGGGGGCCCGTTAGGATGAGGCCCGTCGTCGCGAGGCAGCCGAGAAGGCGACCGATGACAAGGACGCCAAGTTGAAGGCGGCCCTTTCCAAGGTGGCCGACTTGGAGAAGGCGCTCCAGGAGTGCGACCGCACCATTGATCGGGAGCGGCGCGGTACATTGCTCGAAGCGCACCACCTGGAAGAATCCTTCTCCAGTAAGTGATTTTCTTGATTTTTGCCGGGTTGGGATCCGGCTTTTCGTCCTTGTTGTCCTTTTTCCTGACTTGGTTCGTTTTCTGGCAGGGGCCTTTCCGGAGACGCATCTGCTGGCGGAGGAGGCCGTCCGCTTCCAGCGCGACCCGTCGGGAGTCGTCGGATCCGGGACGGACCCGCAGGTGGCGTGGACCTTCCCGGAAATTATGACTGCCGTCGAGGCCCACCTGCGGGTCCTGGGGGAGCAGATGGGGCGGCTGTCCAAGGCCGACACAATGATGACGACGACCCTTTGGTCGGGCTCCGTTGAGCCGAACGGCTTCACGCGGCTGGCGCATTGGCTGGAGATGGGACCGGACCGGCTTCATGAGTGGCGCGTCTCTGCCGCTCGTGCCAGCGCCGAGATGGCGCTCCGGTTCACACTGTCCTGACACCCAGACCTGCAGCTGGACGCGCTAATGGGCCAGCGGGCCGACTCGGAGCAGCAGCTGCAGGAGCAGGCCGGCCGGATCGCCTCCCGGGCCAGCTACATCGCCGAGTTCGCCTTCCACAATGAGTTCCACCCGGAGCGAGCGGAAGATGGCAGAGTTGTGGCTGGCAACGACTACAACCTGCTTCTTCATGACCCGGAGGGCAGCTCCGAGGAGACGGGTGTCTACCACGACGGGGGTGCCGAGGAGGACACCGGTACCTTGCTGGACTCGGAGGCTGCCAGGGGAGAGCCGTCAACATTGCGACCCGGCGCTGGAGATGCCTGAGATGCCTTGGTAGAATTTGTTAGGTAGTAGGTCCACCCACCCACTGGGGGTTCTAGGTGTAATGAACTCGGGCCGTGGGCCTTTAAATATTTATGTGTATATGTCATGAATGTTTTTACCCTTGCTTTTCGTTTTTCGAACCGATTTCTTGCGCTTTTCCTTTCTCAAACCTCCCCCCGTGAGTCAGATGGCCGAGGCTCCGGTCCGTGACAAGGAGTTTGGCTCTTTGAGAGGAGCACGCAGTACTTAGGTTTTTCAAAATGTTGAGCGCGAGCGAAACACCCATTGGGCCAGCTGGCGGCAATCCAGCGGAGCCGGTTGGCGAGCAGCCGATCGTGCGGCTGCTCATTTTTATTTTTTGAGTGACGAGCCAGGTTGATCGACTCGGCAACCTTTGACTTGGTGTTTGAAGCGCGTAGGAAGTCTAGCCCATTGTGCTTGCCAGCCGACAGCCGAAGCCGGGTCTGTGGCTTAGGGCGAAGTGGGGGGGCCGCGGCGCCTTTAGTGCATCAGGAATCACCAAGTAAGGCGGCGGGGTGGCGATCGAGCCGGCCCGCCCCCGAGCTCTCGGGTCGAGCGAGTCGGACCGGTGGCCGGGTTCAGGAGCATGGTGGTGCAAAGAAGTAGGGACACAATAATTTGGTCGTCAAAAGGCAGCCCCCGAGTTTCGTTCGGGGACCCCATAGTTTCATACGTTTACAAAAGGCGGCGATACATACACTCGTACGGCTAACTGTAAAACGGGCGAAGGAGTTCCGCGTTCCATGGCCGGGTTGTTTCTTCACCGGCGGTGTCTCTCTTGCACTTGTTTGACTTGCATGCGTCGATGAGGTAGTAGGCGTTGCGGTCGCGCAGAGCCCGGCTCACGATGAACGGGCCCTCCCATGGAGGGGACAACTTCTGCTGGCCGGCTTGCTCTTGGACGAGTTGAAGGACGAGATCGCCCTCGCGGAACGTGAGGGGCTTGATCTTCTTGCTATGGTAGTGCCTCAGGCCTTGCTGGTAGATGGCCGAACGAATGAGCGCCAGGAGGCGGGCTTCTTCGAGTAGGTCGACGCCGTCTTCGCGGGCTTCTGTGGCTTCGGCTTTGGTGTAGATCATGACACGTGGCGAGTCGAACTCGAAGTCGATCGGGATGATGGCTCAGGCTCCATAGACAAGGAAGAACGGGGTGAACCCGGTCGACCGATTTGGCGTAGTTCGGAGACTCCAGAGGACGGTCGTAACTCATCGAGCTAGCTGCCTGGTGAGCAGATGAGTGGCTGGATGAGCCGTGGCTTGATATCAGAGAGAATGAGGCCGTTGGCCTGCTCGACCTGCCCGTTGGACTGCGGTGTGCAACGGAGGCCAGGGCGAGGCAGATGCCGGAGACGGAGCAGTATTGCTCAAGCGCGCCCTTGGCGAAGTTGGTGCCGTTGTTCGTGATGATGCTGTTCGGCATGCCATGGCGAACCACGATGTCTTTAATGAACCGGACGGCCGTTGGCCTTTCAGTTTCTTGATTGGCCGTGCTTCGATCCACTTGGTGAACTTGTCCACCGCCACCAGCAGATGCGTCATGCCGCCTCTGGCGGTTTTGAAGGGTCCCACCATGTCGAGTCCCCAGACCGCGAAGGGCCAGGCGATCGGAATGGTGTGGAGTGCTGATGCCGGCTGATGGTTGCGCTTGCTGAAGCGCTGGCATCCCTCACACTTGAGAACGAGAGACTCGGCATCTTGGAGGGTCGTGGGCCAGTAGAAACCATGGCGGAAAGCCTTGGCCACCAGGGATCACGACACGGCGTGGTGCCCACATTCGCCCTGGTGTATGTCGAGGAGGATGTCGATGCCCTGCTCCTGCTCGACGCAGCACTGGAACACGTCGGTGGAGCTGCGTTTGACGAGCTCATTGTTGATGATGCTATAGGCGGACGCCCGACGCTGCACTTGCCAGGCTTCGATCGCATCCATGGGGAGAACCTCGTTCTCCAGGAATTCTGAGATTGGCAAGGCCCAAGACGGAGCCATCACCACGGCGAAGACGGCCACCAGGGCGGGTTTCGAGTCGGCAGCCCCCGAGCCGGGTTGAGCAGCCCCCGGGTCGGGGATTGCGATGGCCAGGTCTGGGGCGACGGTGGTCGGACTAAGCTGAGCAGCCCCCGGGCCGGGTTCGGCAGTCCCCGGGCCGGGTTGAGATGCGGCCGGGTTGTATGGAACATGGATGGACTCGGAGTCCAGCGACGGCTTAACGGACGGCTTGTGCAGGTGCTCGAGGGAGACGCCGGACGGGATGGACTGCTGGGACGAGGCGATCTTGGCGAGTGTGTCGGCCACTTTGCTCTCCGCACGCGGGACGTGGAGGAACTCGCAGCCCTCGAAGGACCCGGATAGCTTCTGGACGAGGAAGAGGTAGCTTGCCATGTTGGAGTCACGGTCGTCCCACTTGCCAGAGCACTGCTGCACCACCAGGTCCAAGTCGCCGTAGCACAGGATGCGCCGGATGCCGAGTTCCTTGGCAAGCCGGAGGCCGTGCACAAGGGCTTCATACTCGGCAACGTTGTTGGAGGTGGCGAAGTGGATCTGGAGTGCGTAGCGGAGTCGGTCACCCTTTGGGGACGACAACACGATGCCGGCCCTTAGGCCAAGTCACATCTTGGACCCGTCGAAATGCATGCGCCAGTGCATCGAGTCGGAAGGCGGCGGTAGGTATTGGGTCTCGGTCCAGTCGACGAGGAAGTCAGCCAGGGCCTGAGACTTGATCATGGTGCGGGGCTCGTAGAGGATGGTGTGGCCGGCCAGCTGGAGCACCCACTTGGCGACCCGGCCAGAGGCATCCCGGCACCCGATGATTTCTCCGATGGGAACCGTGCTAACCACGGTGATGACGTGCTCTTGGAAGTACTGCTTCAGCTTCTTGGCGGTAAAGTACATGCCGTAGCACATCTTCTGGTAGTGCGTGTAGTTCTACTTGGAGTTGGAGAGCACCTCGCTCAGATAGTAGACCGGGCGCTGGACGGCTTGGATCTTGCCCTTCTCTGGTCGCTAGACCACCAGCACCGTGTTGACCGCTCGTGAGGTCGCGGCTATGTAGAGCAATAGCGGCTCCTTGTCGGCCGGCGCAGCCAGGACTGGTGCGGTGGAGAGCATGCGCTTGAGGTCCCGGAAGGCCTCGTCCAACTGGTTTCCATTCGAACGACTTCGTCTTCTTCATCAGCTGGTACAGGGGTAGCGCCCTCTCGCCCAGCTGGCTGAGAAACCGGCTGACCGAGGCTAAGCAGCCGGTGAACTTTTGGACATCGCGCAGCCGAGCCGGCTTGCGCATGCGCTCGATGGCCTTGATCTTCTCCGGGTTTGCCTCAATGCCGCGTTCCGAGACGAGGAAGCCGAGTAGCTTTCTGTCCGGGACGCCGAAAACACATTTTTCCGGGTTAAGCTTGACCTTGTATTCGCGGAGGTTGGCGAATGTTTCCTTCAAGTTGTTGAGGAGCGTGAGGTGCTGCTTGGTCTTCACCGTGATGTCGTCCACGTAAACGTGGATATTGTGGCCGAGTTGCGGCAACAGGCATTTCTGCATGCAGTGCTGGAAGGTGGCGCCGGCGTTCTTCAGGTCAAACAACATGGTGATGTAGCAATACGCCCCAAAGGGCGTGATGAAGGACGTCTTCAGGGCGTCGACCGGGTCCAGCTTGATCTAGTGGTAGCTGGAGTAAGCGTCCAGGAAGGACAGGAGCTCGCACCCGGCGGTCGAGTCGATGACTTGGTCGATCCGCGGGAGGGCGAACGGATCCTTGAGACAGGCCTTGTTGAGGCTGGTGTAGTCGATACACATGCGCCAGGTCTTGTTCTTCTTCAGGATGAGGACTGGGTTGGCCAGCCACTCGGGGTGAAACACTTCCATGTTGAAGCCGGCCGCCAAAAGCTTGGCGATCCCTTCACCGATGGTTCTTCTGTTCTCTTCGAAAAAAGATCGCAGGGGTTGACGGACAGGCTTGGCGTCCTTGCGGACGTGGAGTTTGTGCTCGGCGTACTTCCTTGGGATACCCGGCATGTCCTTGGGGGTCCATGCGAAGATATCCCGATTCTCACGGAGGAAGTCGACGAGCTCGCCTTCCTATTTGTTGTCGAGGTGGGCGCCTACGACAACGTACTTGCTGCAGCTGGGATCTTCCGGGTTTAGCTTCACTTTCTTGTTCTCCTTGGAGGGCTTGAAGGCGGCCTTGTTGGCCGGCTCCTCGACCGGGATCGACGCGGCCGAGGCCTTGCCCGCCATGGCGACAATCCTGTTGAGCTGGCGCCGCTCCTCGGCAATGACCAGCGACTCGGCCAGCTTGGCGCCGTCTCGGGCGCACTCCAGGGACTTGCGTGTGACGCCCGGATAATTAAGCTACAGAAAACCTCGGCTAATGTTGCCACATCACAAGGATTATTGTTAGTAATCCTCGCTTGATCCAAATTGTAGTTCAAACTCAAATTCAAAATCGAGTATAAAGTCAAAATTCAAACTTTGTCAAAAATGAAACATAAATGTTGATCATGTGACAAATTTACACTTCTTAATATTGGCGGTGAACCAACTTTTTTTAGTGGTTTAATGCACTAATCTATGTAAAGCATATATTTTTTAAAAAAAATCCAGAAAAGCCCCCCTCCTCTACTGGGCCGACTGGCCCAGTTGGCCACCGCGCCCCCCTTAGGGCCTCAACCCACCAGACCACCTGGCCGGCCCACCTCTCCCTCTCCCTCTCCCTTATCCCCCCACGCACCCAAAA
>NC_041389.1:223017738-223023820 GCF_002162155.2 Triticum dicoccoides | reverse complement strand
GTCAGATCCACCACTCCCCTCTATCCCCCCACTCTCCACGTCGCTCGCTCTCCCTCCCCCTCGATCTAGATCAGGGGCTCGACCCCGCGGCGCCTCGCCCGAACGCCGCCCGCCTCTACCCCCCGCTCGAGCCTGCTGCTCGTCTGCGTCCTCATCGCCGGCCTTCGCTCCCGCCCACCGGCGCCCGCGGCCCGCTCCCGGCGTTCGCCCCGACCGCGCCCTCCTGTACCCCGTCGGTGCACCGGAGCCGCCCCGACCCCTCACTCGTCGGTCGCCCGAGGACGACGTCGCCGACCCCGTCCCCCTCGCCACCGTTTGCCGCCGTCTTCTTCAACACCGGCGCCATCGGCTGCTACTAACCCCATCGCCGGGCCATCGTGTGCCCTCCCCGTGAGCTCCCCTTCCTCCTCGACCCTCCCTGCGCTGCCGTCACCGCGTTGGCCGCCCGTGCCCAGCCACTGCCCTCACCGTGTTGTTGCTGCGGCTGCTGTCGGCGCGCAGCCGCGCTAACTCCGCCTCCGCCCGGCCATGCCCCGACGCCGCCCTCGTTGCTCCACGGCGTCTGGGGCTCCTGCCGCTAGCTGCGGTCCCCCTCCACTCTACGCTGGTGGGTGGCCTCGCCGGAGGCCACGCCCGGCCGCGGAGCCCGAGCCCCCTGGTGTAGTGCGTGCCCAGGTCCGGCCTCCATAGGCGCTCTCCCGCTAACCCGCTCACCCGCGCGCGCGTTTAGCCTCATGGGCCACTGACCACAGGGGCCCACACCCCCTACTTTATAAAAAAGGGGTTTTAAAAAAATAAAATAAATATATATATAATATTAAATAAATAAATATTGATTAATTAATTAGTTTAATTAACTTAACTTAATTAACCCGATTAGTTACCTAATTAATTAGTTAATTAGTTAGTAGTCAATGACAGGGTGGCCCCACACCCCTGTTGACCAGTCAAATGTTGACTGGTCAACTGGGACCCCCTGGACCCACATGTAACCCTCTGGTACACTTATGTGTACACAGATCTGGGTGCACCTAGCTTTTACTCATTTTTTTCGAATTAAATTAAATTGCAGAATATCATTAAAACTTTAGAAATTTATAGAAATTAAACCGTATCTCGGCTGAAAATGTTTTCTACATGAAAGTTAACGACGAGGCGAATCCGAATACACGGCCCGTTCGTCTGCCACACGTCTCTAGCATAGCGATCTTGCAAACTTTCTCCTCCGGTTCATCTGTCTCACAGACGTCCGGGACCGGGAAAACTTTCCCGGATGTTTCCCCCTTCGCCAGTAACGCCTAGCACTGCGTTAGAACACATCTAGCCCCGCTTATAATCATGTTGTGCATATGTTGTGCGTGTATTTACTGTTTCTTCCCCCTCTTCTCTCTGGTAGACACCGAGACCGCTGCTGATGCCCCTGTGATCGACTACGTCGACGACGACCCTCCTTCTTGTTTGAGCAACCAGGCAAGCCCCCCCTTTGATCATCCCGATATCGCCCATTCTATACTCTCATGCTTGCATTAGATTTTGCTACTGTTATTGTTTGCTCCTATTCTGATGCATAGCCTGTTTTTGTACCTGCTATTGTTACCTACCTACTTATCCTAAACTGCTTAGCATAGGTTGGTTAGTGATCCATCAGTGACCCCCACTTGTCCTTGTTGCCCCTGCTTCATCATCGACGCCTCGATCGACGTGATCGACGACCAGAGCCCGACACCTCACATCACATCACGCCCCTTTAGTTGCTCGACTCTGCAGAGCTACTATTGAGTGCCGAGGGTGATCCCTCATAATGCACTCCTGATGATAATTCTGTAGTGTAGCTATTCGGTCGTGGTAATCGGGGGTGATTTCCTCTTTCACCATTCCCGATACGGCTCTGTCGTTCAACACCTCAAGTGTGAACCTCGAGGGTGGTCCCTCTTACATTCACCTTGATGATTACATCGAGTGGAATCCGTCGGGGGTAATTCCTCGGGTTTTCCCCTTGATGTTTGGACACACGGTTACCTTGACTTTAATTGAGACCTTTGGGAAAGTCGGGCGGGCCCGGAGAGCACCCGCAAGATGGTTACGTGGCACGGCCGGGCATTCTGGGCCGTTGTTGTAAGTCCACGAGACGAGGCGGCGGGGTCACTTCGATCGTGAGTCTCTGCTCGTCTCCGCAAGCTAATAATACACTATGGTTTGGGTATTTATTCTGAGTTGGCAATGGCCTTTACGCACCAACCACCATGCGAGAATAGTTATGGGCCTCGACGTCGTGGTATCAGCCGAAGCTTTGTCAGACGTCCAGTTCAGCATTGCGGCACGGCTAGGCCGGCACCCCAGAGGTGTTGCCTAGGTCCGCCCTGCACGTAACGACCCGGAGTGCTACGGGCGATGGGCCCAGACCCCGGAGTGCTTAGGATGTAGACCGGCGGGGACCTCTCTGCTGAGCCTAGGTAGGGCTGCGACGTGTTGATCTTCTGAGGGCGGGCATTGACCCCAGAAAGGTGTGTCTGGCCAGAGTGATCGAGCATGTTAGGTAACGTGGTGCACCCCTGTAGGGAAGATTATCTATTAATATCTGTGTCCACGGTAACGGACGTTCAGACTTATATCCTGATCTTATACAACTACAAATGGATATTTGAGATATGTGGCTCCGGGATTGCTTTCCCGCAGGGAGTCGAGGAAGGATCTCTGGGCATTATTGTTACAACATGCTTGTTAAATATAAACTGTTATTCTTTACTCTTCTACATGATGCAAGATGCTCGGAGCTGCGTGAAGATGCTAGTCTTTGATAGGCTAGGCTTTCCCCCTCTATTCTGGCATTCTGTAGTTCAGTCCACAGATACAATCCTTCCATTTGATACAAATGCATACTTAGTATAGATCTGATGCTTGCGAGTACATTAGATGAGTACTCACGGTTGCCTTGCTACCCCTTTCCCCCCTTCTTTCTTCTTTCCGGTTGATGCAACCAGTTGGTGGATCCTTGGAGCCAGACAGTACCGCCGACGGATACTACTACGTGAAGACCGCCGACGACCAGGAGTAGTTAGGAGGTCCCAGGCAGGAGGCCTTGCCTCTTCGATCGTGTTGCTTTTGTGCTAGCCTTCTTAAGGCACCCTTGTTTAACTTATGTCTATACTTAGATATTGTTGCTTCCGCTGACTCTTGTGTATCGAGCTATGTATTCGAGCCCTCGAGGCCCCTGGCTTGTAAGATAAAGCTTGTATTATTTTGATTTGTGTCTAGAGTTGTGTTGTGATATCTTCCCGTGAGTCCCTGATCTTGATCGTACACATTTGCGTGTATGATTAGTGTATGATTGATTAGGGGGCGTCACAAGTTGGTATCAGAGCCGACTGCCTGTAGGATCCCCCTTTCCAACTCCTTGGTCGAAGTTGTGTCTAGTCTTTGAAAAACTAATTTACTAACATGGCTGTGTGGCTTACGGGCCCACGTCGCCATTGGGTGATATAGGATCTTTTACTCCTCGCCCTTTACTCTGGGACTCTGATCTCTCTTCTATTCAGGTTAAATGGTTTTGCTAACTCTAACTATAGGTTCTCGTAAATACTTTCTCCCAGAGAGCCCCTCACTCCAGATGATTGCTTGGTGCACCAGAAGGTTCTGAAGATACTCTCCGATGCTTTCCCGAAACCCTTGTACCCTTCGTCGTTGCGATCCCTACCACTGATAAATCATTATGGGTAACTACCTACATTTGTTGTTCATACCTTCATCCCCAGTTGCTCTTGTTATTACAAGATGCCTTGAAAAACTAATTGATCTTCCGAAAATACTCTGTAGCCTATTACTCTTGATCCTCCTTATCTGCTTGCATTATGGTTACTTCCATATGTCTAGCAATACTCATTAGCATCCTTTGTCATCGTAATTTCGAGCATTTGATTCGATAAGTTTGTGAATGATCGCGATCATCAGTCCTAATTAGAATTCTTTCCATCGGCTCAGACGTCACCCCGGACATGAGCTGGTGTTCGGCAAATCAAGCCTTGATTGATTGTTGATCTATGTCTATTCAACTTACTTATCTTCGATCAGAGCCTCTGCTTCTGATCCACTGTCTTGAAAATCATAATTCCTTTGCAGTTAAGCTTTGAATTAGTCGGTTGTTTTCTATAATCCGATATCCTTGCATTCTTTCTACCTTTGGTTGAGTACTGATACTCGCATCAGATCCCTTGTGAACCACTAGATCCTTTGTGGGGTTCTATCCGACATCGTCCTTCATATACAATAACCTTGTGAGCTTTTCCCCGGATACATAATGCCTTTGGTAAATTGTATCCCCCGCTCTAGTCAACCATACTCTGCTTCCGGGCTTTATTTACTCGTGAAGTTTGTGTTATATGTTCCTAAGATGCCCCGATGAGTTGAATCTTTGTCTTACCTAAATCCGTGTGAACCCGAAGATTATGCGAGTTATATCTACTAGTGTTTCTTCGGATAAATTTTCAATCCTACAACTTTGTCAAAGACGAGAAGTAAATGAAAAGTTGTGCATTAGAGAAGTGGGAGTCGACCTTGAGCCTTTGCGTTCATGCCCATGGACCCGATGTGGAACTTATCATGGAAGCTTCTTGAAATAATACTAATCCTCTTGTGATAAGTCCATCTTGTATCTATGTTTGGTCCTTCGCAACCGTGGTTCCAACCATGATTGTTCTTCTTTGATTTCATTTCTTGGACAAGTGGAAGTACCTGTCTTTTGTAGATCATTTCACCCGTCCAACCTCTGTTCTGCTTTACCCTCGAGTATTACCCTCTGGTATCTCGAGAATATCCTGGAACTACATAACTTCTTATGAGTTCTTCATCAACTATTATTCTCGCCGATTCAAATATTCCACAGGTTCTGAGTTGTTAGGCACTCGAGAACACCGATATCCGATTCAATTCTTCATTGCGTTGTTTAAACTTTTCTTGTAACCTAACATATCCGAGCAGAGATAATTCCTTGCTTATGTAATTGCCTCGATGTACAACTCTGTCAGTAAGACCTTGTTACTATTGTTGATGACATTCCGGTAGCCACCGATGGACGAGAACCTTGCCTACTGGTCCGCCTCGTTCAACGAGCAGGAAAATGGTTCTCTTCGTCCCTCGCCCTTGGTACCAACGTTGTTGCCAACATAACTGACAGGCTATCCTTTGACCTACCTTGCTATCATGACCATGCAAATGTTAGCACCCTTCCTGCTTTTAACCCACATGGTGGGCCCATAACCCACAGTTCCACAGGATCGAAACCTGACTCTCCTATACATCTCTGTCTTCCAAAATTGTTCCTCACGCTTGGTTTCGTATGTAATTCACGAGCCACCTTCTTGTGATCTGTTCTGGTATTAGATGCAATACTTATTCTTGATGCTTTGAACCCCTTTAACCCTCTGTTTCAGGCAACGAACAATTGCCTACCCGGTTGAAGCTTCTTGTTGCTCCTTCTTACCTTGCTCTCGATGACTTTCTTGAATTTCAACTCGAGAGATGTCTCTATGCCACGTTCATCGAAACATCCCCCAGGTACCTATCTTGTGTTGAGCTCCGTCCTTCCCGAGTGTTTCCCCCCTTACTCCACCCCTTAAATCTCGGGATGAGATTTCTTGTAGTGGAGGAGAATTGTGACGCCCGGATAATTAAGCTACAGTAAACCTCAGCTAATGTTGCCACATCACAACGATTATTGTTAATAATCCTCGCTTGATCCAAATCGTAGTTCAAACAAATTCAAAATCGAGTTTAAAGTCAAAATTCAAACTTTGTCAAAAATGAAACTTAAATGTTGATCATGTGACAAATTTACACTTCTTAATATTGGCGGTGAACCAACTTTTTTTTAGTGGTTTAATGCAATAATCTATGTAAAGCATTTTTTTTTTTAAAAAACCTAGAAAAGCCCCCCTCCTCAACTGGGCCGACTGGCCCAGTTGGCCACCGCGCCCCCCCCTTAGGGCCTCAACCCACCAGACCACCTGGCCGGCCCACCTCTCCCTCTCCCTCTCCCTTATCCCCCCACGCACCCAAAATATCCTGTGAGATCCACCACTCCCCTCTA
>NC_041389.1:222990566-223017498 GCF_002162155.2 Triticum dicoccoides | reverse complement strand
CTCGAGCCTGCTGCTCGTCTGCGTCCTCATCGCTGGCCGCCGCTCCCGCCCACCGGCGCCCGTGGCCCGCTCCCGGCGCTCGCCCCGACCGCGCCCTCCTGTACCCCGTCGGCGCACCGGAGCCGCCCCGACCCCTCACTCGTCGGTCGCCCGAGGACGACATCGCCGAGCCCATCCCCCTCGCCGCCGTTTGCCGCCGTCTTCTTCAACGTCGACGCCATCTGCTGCTACTAACCCTATCGCCAGGCCACCGTGTGCCCTCCCCGTGAGCTCCCCTTCCTCCTCGACCCTCCCCGCGCCGCCGTCACCGCGTTGGCCGCCCGTGCCCAGCCACTGCCCTCCCCGCGTTGTGTTGCGGCTGCTGTCGGCGCGCAGCCGCGCCAACCCCGCCTCTGCCCGGCCATGCCCTGACGCCGCCCTCATCGCTCCACGGCATCTGGGGCTCCTGCCGCTGGCTGCGGTCCCCCTCCACTCTACGCTGGCCGGTGGCCTCGCCGGAGGCCGCGCCCGGCCGCGGAGCCCGAGCCCCCTGCTGCCGTGCGTGCACAGGTCCGGCCTCCACGGGCGCCCGCCCACTAACCCGCTCACCCGCGCGCGCGTTTAGCCTCATGGGCCACTGACCACAGGGGCCCACACCCCCTACTTTATAAAAAGGGTTTTTTAAAATAAAATAAAATGTATATAATATTGAATAAATAAATATTGATTAATTAATTAGTTTAATTAACTTAACTTAATTAACCCAATTAGTTACCTAATTAATTAGTTAATTAGTTAGTAGTCAATGACAGGGTGGCCCCACACCCCTGTTGACCAGTCAAATGTTGACTGGTCAACTAGGACCCCCTGGACCCACATGTCACCCTCTGGTACACTTATGTGTACACAGATCTGGGTGCACCTAGCTTTTACTCATTATTTTTTCGAATTAAATTAAATTGCAAAATATCATTAAAACTTTAGAAATTCATAGAAATTAAACCGTATCTCGGATGAAAATGTTTTCTACATGAAAGTTGCTCAGAACGACGAGACGTATCCGAATACACGGCCCGTTCGTCTGCCACACGTCTCTAGCATAGTGATCTTGCAAACTTTCTCCTCCAGTTCATCTGTCTCACAGACGTCCGGGACCGGGAAAACTTTCTCGGATGTTTCCCCCTTCGCCAGTAACGCCTAGCACTGCGTTAGAACACATCTAGCCCCACTTATAATCATGTTGTGCATATGTTGTGCGTGTATTTACTGTTTCTTCCCCCTCTTCTCTCCGGTAGACCCCGAGACCGCTGCTGATGCCGCTGTGATCGACTACGTCGACGACGACCCTCCTTCTTGTCTAAGCAACCAGGCAAGCCCCCCCCTTTGATCATCCCGATATCGCCCATTCTATACTCTCATGCTTGCATTAGATTTTGCTACTGTTATTGTTTGCTCCTATTCTGATGCATAGCCTGTTTTTGTACCTGCTATTATTGCCTACCTGCTTATCCTAAACTGCTTAGTATAGGTTGGTTAGTGATCCATCAGTGACCCCCACTTGTCCTTGTTGCCCCTGCTTCATCATCGACGCCTCGATCGACGTGATCGACGACCAGAGCCCGACACCTCACAACACATCATGCCCCTTTAGTTGCTCGACTCTGCAGAGCTACTATCAAGTGCCGAGGGTGATCCCTCATAACGCACTCCTGATGATAATTCTGTAGTGTAGCTATTCGGTCGTGGTCATCGAGGGTGATTTCCTCTTTCACCATTCCCGATACGGCTCTGTCGTTCAACACCTCAAGTGTGAACCTCGAGGGTGGTCCCTCTTACGTTCACCTTGATGATTACATCGAGTGGAATCCTCCGGGGGTGATTCCTCGGGTTTTCCCCTTGATGTTTGGACACACGGTTACCTTGACTTTACTTGAGACCTTTGGGAAAGTCGGGCGGGCCCGGATAGCACCCGCAAGATGGTTACGTGGCACGGCCGGGCATTCTGGGCCCTTGTCGTAAGTCCACGAGACGGGCGATGGGGTCACTTCGATCGTGAGTCTCTGCTCGTCTCCGCAAGCTCCGCAAGCTAATAATACACTATGGTTTGGGTATTTGTTCTGAGTTGGCCTCTGGCCTTTACGCACCAACCACCATGCGAGAATAGTTATGGGCCTCGATGTCGTGGTATCAGCCGAAGCTTTGTCAGACGTCCAGTTCAGCATTGCGGCATGGCTGGGCCGGCACCCAGAGGTGGTGCCTAGGTCCGCCCTGCACGTAACGACCCGGAGTGCTACGGGCGATGGGCCCAGACCCCGGAGTGCTTAGTATGTAGACCGGCGGGGACCTCTCTGCTGAGCCTAGGTAGGGCTGCGACGTGTTGATCTTCCGAGGGCGGGCATTGACCCCAGAAAGGTGTGTCCGGCCAGACTGATCGAGCGTGTTGGGTAATGTGGTGCACCCCTGCAGGGAAGATTATCTATTAATAGCCGTGTCCACGATAACGGACGTTCAGACTTTTATCCTGATCTTATACAACTACAAATGGATACTTGAGATATGTGGCTCCGGGATTGCTTTCTCGCAGGGAGTCGAGGAAGGATCTCTGGGCATTATTGTTACAACATGCTTGTTAAATATAAACTGTTATTCTTTACTCTTCTACATGCTACAAGATGCTCGGAGCTGCGTGAAGATGCTAGTCTTTGATAGGCTAGGCTTTCCCCCTCTATTCTGGCATTCTGCAGTTCAGTCCACGGATACAAGCCTTCCATTTGATACAAATGCATACTTAGTATAGATCTGATGCTTGCGAGTACTTTGGATGAGTACTCACGGTTGCCTTGCTACCCCTTTTCCCCCTTCTTTCTTCTTTCCGGTTGATGCAACCAGTTGGTGGATCCTTAGAGCCAAACGGTACCGCCGACGGATACTACTACGTGAAGACCACCGACGACTAGGAGTAGTTAGGAGGTCCCAGGCAGGAGGCCTTGCCTCTTCGATCGTGTTGCTTTTGTGCTAGCCTTCTTAAGGCACCCTTGTTTAACTTATGTCTGTACTCAGATATTGTTGCTTCCGTAGACACTTGTGTATCGAGCTATATATTCGAGCCCTCGAGGCCCCTGGCTTGTAATATAAAGCTTGTATTATTTTGATTTGTGTCTAGAGTTGTGTTGTGATATCTTCCGTGAGTCCCTGATCTTGATCGTACACATTTGCGTGTATGATTAGTGTACGATTGATTCGGGGGCGTCACATTGCGGTAGTCGCCGGTGACGGTGATGTGGCCCTTCGGACCCGGCATCTTCATCTTCCGATACGCGTAGTGGGGGACCGCCATGAATTTGGCGAGCGCGAGTCGGCCCAGCAACGCGTGGTACGCGCTGGACAGGTCCACCACCTCGAACCATATCAACTCACGCTGGAAATGGTTGCTGTCGCCGAACAGGACGTCGAGCCAGACCTGGCCAATGGGAGAGTAGGAGAGGCCGGGGACGATGCCATGGAAGATCGTCCGGGTCGGCTCTAGGTCCTTGGCCTCGAGGCCGAGTTTGGTCATCGTGTCATGGTAGAGGATGTTGATGCTGCTGCTGCCGTCGATGAGGACTCAGGAAAATTTGCATGTGCGCCGTGCGACAATGGTCGGGTTGAGGACGAGGGTGTAGCCACCCGGATTTGGCATGACAGCCGGGTGGTCTTCTCGGGTCCAGGTGACCGGGCGGTCCGACAAGTGCATGAACTCTGGTTTGGTCGGGACGATGATGTTCACCTCCTGCTGAAGGAGGCGCTCACTTTGCTTGTCGTCGCTGAGGCTAGTGAAGATGACGTAGGCCGCGTTCTGGTCCGGGTAGGCCTCATCGCGCATCACGCCGCCGGCCGGGGGCGGTGGTGGAGGCGGAGGTGGCTGCCCCGCGCCTGGAGCCGGAGCCGGAGGTGGCGGGACGTCACCCCTCATGATGCGCTTGGTGATGCCGCACTGCCGAAGCGTGTCCGTGGACGGCCTCGCACCGCTGTGGTGCTTGCAGGGAACGTCGAGCATCTCTTCGAAGCTCATGTAGGGTTGCCACACTGTCTTGCCCGTCTGCCGATGCTTGGCTGCCGGGTCCGCCGCGGGCTCGGCGGCCGCGACGAGCCGGTTGTCGTAGCGCCGAGCCGGCTGGTCGGCCTTGCGCTTGTTGTTCTGGTGATGCTCCTGCCGGCTGCTCTCGCCCGCCGGCTTCGGAGGGGGAACCGGCTTTGCCTTGCCGGCTTCATCCAGCCCCACCTGTATCTTCATGGCGGAGTCGGCGTTGGCGTATTTGTTCGCCGTCATCATGAGCGCAGCCATGGTGGCCGGCTCGAAGCGCAAGAGCTTGTGCTTGAGGAGGGTGCCATGTCGGCACCCGTTGACGAAGTATTGGATTGCTTGGACATCGTGGATGCCCTCGCATCTGTTCCGGAGCTCGGTCCAGCGTGCGAGGTACTCTCGGCCGGTCACCGTAGGCCCTTGCACGCATATGGCGAGCTGGCTAGGGCGGGTGGGTCGCTTGTAGGTTCCCGTGAAGTTGCGGATGAAGGCCTGCTCGAAATCGACCCATGTGTTGACGCTGCCCATTGGCAGACTGTTCAACAAGGTGCGGGCCGATCCTTGGAGCATGAGCGGTGCGTAGCGCACGGCGAGTCGGCGATTGGCGCCGGTGATGCCAATGGCGGTGGTGTAGTCGGTGAGCCAGTCCTTTGGCTTCACGGTCCCGTTGTAGTTGGGGGTGTCGCGGGGAAGCATGAACCCTTTGGGGAAGGGCTCTTCCCGGATGCGTGGGCCGAAGCACGCCGACCCAATAGCTCCGCTCTCCTCCACCTCCAGGGAGTGAGCGAGCTGGTCGAGGTGGTGGCGAGTGTTGGCATCGTCAATGGCACGTGGGTCGAGTCGACTGGCGACCGGGCCACGGGGGCCGGGTCGGTCGGAGCCGGACGCTGGCCAGGCTGGCCGGGTCCGCGCGGGTTCTCCAGGGCGGGTTCGTCGCCCAACCCACTGGTGGTCGTAGCGGCCGGATCGCGCCGAGTCTGGCCTTGGCCGGAGTGCGCCTCGCTGGTTGGTGAGGATGCCGTGTGCTGAAGTTCACCGGGTCCACCGACACGGGCGAAACCGGATCCCGCCGGCTTGGCGAGCTGGTTGAGGCGGTCTTGTTGGGTGTTGGCCGCATTGAGGAGGTCGTGCATCCGCTTGCTGCGCTCCTTCAACTCCTCGCCTGCTGTGATGCCCGGAAAATTAAGCTACGGTAATTCTCTGCTAAGGGTGCCACGTCACTTCGATTACTGTTGCTAATCTCGCGTTAGATCGAAACCGATCCAAATTCAAAATCAAATCAAGCAAACAATAAAAGTTTTCAAACATTAAAACTAAAATGTTCTAAATGTGACAAATAAGTTCATGAGTAATAATGTTGGAGAAACCAACATTTCTTATAATATTTAAATGCACTAAAACAACCAAAACAGAGGGCAAAATAATTAATTTAATGCCTTTTATAAAGTTATAATAATATAACTAATTTAGTAGTGTGCCAAAATAATCGTGGCAGTGGACTAATTAGTAATACTAATTTAGGTGCTCATTTGGTACTTTATAAAACTAAAATAAAAGAAAGTTCAAATGAAAACAGTAAAGAAAGAAAAGAATAAAAACAGAAACAAAAAATTACAAAAAAAAGAAACAATAGCCCCATATGGTCAACTGGACCTCGGCCCAGTCGGCCGGCCAGCCCACCCCGCGCATGGCCTACATGCCCCCACCCCCAGGAACCCTAGTGCACACCCCCACTCACCCCGCATGATCCCCCACTCTCCCACGTCTCTCTCCCTCCCTCCCCCGATCCAGATCGGGATCGGGGTGCTCACGCCCACCCCACCGTCATCGCCCCCGCCCTCGCCAGGAGCCTCCGCCGGCACACACCGTTGCCGCCTCGTCCCGCCAGTGCTTCGCCAGAGCCGCCCCGTCGCCATAGCACCTCCTTGTCCTCTTCCCCGCTAGATCGCCCCGAGCCCGGAGCCGCTCGACCTCGACGTCGGCACCTCCCCCGAACGGCGCCGCCCTTCACCGCGCCCCCATTGCCGGCGAGACTGCCGCCACCTCCCCGAGCCCACTACCTTCCCCCTGCAGCTCCCCTGTGAGGAACCGCCCTCCTATCCTACTTTCCCTTCTCCCATATAGTCACCGCTCGCCACTCGCGCGCGTGCGCTGGCGCGCACCACGGCGCCCCGCGCCCCCCTGTTTTGGCCGCCGAGGCCCACGCTCACCGTGGCCTCGCCCGCACCATCGCCTCTCACTCCCTGCGCCCGGATCGCGCATCGGCCTCCCCCTGCTCGTCACTGGCCAAGCCCCGACGCCTCCCGTGCTCTCCTACCATGGCGCGTCTTGGCAGCCCCCTGCCGCCGCTCTCCCTCTGCTATGCAAGCCTGCTGCTTCTGCTCCGTTGCGGGTGCCGCTCACCGCGCGTCCGCGTCGTTCCACCACCTCATTGCGTGCGGCCCCGCACCGGCCCGGCCGCGCCCCCACCTCCAGCCTGCGCCACCCCGCTCTAATTCGTCGCCCTGGCCGACGCCTCACTAGGCGGCCACGCGTGCACGCCCGGGCGCCCACTGCCCGCTAGCACCCGCGCCCGGTATGTCCCTTGGGCCAGAGACACGTGGGGCCCGCCCCTATGAGACGTTTAAAAAAGGAGTTAAAATAAATAAATAAATAAATAAAATTAAAGAGATAATTAACTTAATTAAACTGTGTTAGTTAATCTAATAACCTAA
This sequence comes from Triticum dicoccoides, assembly GCF_002162155.2. Taxonomy (NCBI): domain Eukaryota; kingdom Viridiplantae; phylum Streptophyta; class Magnoliopsida; order Poales; family Poaceae; genus Triticum; species Triticum dicoccoides. Next base: position 223,010,742 of record NC_041389.1, on the reverse strand, counting down.
TTAGTCTGTTTAATCTGTTAGGTTAGTAAAACAATGTATGACAAGGGGGCCCCACCCCCTGTTGACCAGTCAAACTTTGACTGGTCAACTGGCACCCCTTGGACCCACATGTCAGCCCCTCTGGTACACTTATGTGTATCCAGAACTGAGCAATTCACATTTATTTAGAATTAAATTAAATTCAAAAAATGAATAAAACTTTGAAAATTAATATAAAAATAATCCGTAGCTCAGATGAAAAAACTTTGTACATGAAAGTTGCTCAGAACGATGAGACGAATCCGGATACGCAGCCCGTTCGTCCGCCACACATCCCTAGCATAGCAAACACACAACTTTCCCCCTCCGGTCCACCTGTCCAAAAACGCGAAACACCGGGGATACTTTCCCAGATGTTTCCCTCTTTCACCGGTATCACCTACTACCGCGTTAGGGCAGACCTAAGACCGCTCATTGTCATGTCATGCATCGTCATGCTTATGTTTGCATTGTATTTGCTCTTTCTTCCCCCTCTTATCTCGGATAGACTACGCGACCGATGCTGCTGCTGCACAGTTCGACTACGGAGTTGACGGCCCCTCCTTCTTACCAGAGCAACCAGGCAAGCCCCCCCTTTGATCACTAGATATCACCTATTCTACCCTCTACTGCTTGCATTAGAGTAGTGTAGCATGTTACTGTTTCGATTAATCCTATTCTGTTGCATAGCCTATCATTGTTGCTACATCTGATGTTACCTTACCTGCAATCCTAAATGCTAGTATAGGATGCTAGTTTACCATTAGTGGCCCTACATTCTTGTCAGTCTGCCATGCTATACTATCGGGCCGTGGTCACTCGGGAGGTGATCACGGGTATGTACTATACATACATACTATTCAGGTGGTGACTAAAGTCGGGTTGGCTCGCTGAGTACCCGCAAGTGATTCTAATGTGGGGGCTGGAAGGACAGGTGGCTCCATCCCGATAGAGGTGGGCCTGGGTTCCCGACGGCCCCGACTAATACTTTGTGGCGGAGTGACAGGGCAGGTTGGGACCACCTAGGAGAGAGGTGGGCCTGACCCTGGTCGGCGTTCGCGGTTACTTCATAATAACACGCTTAACGAGATCTTGGTATTTGATCTGAGTCTGGCCACTAGCCTATACGCAGTAACCAACTACGTGGGAACAGTTATGGGCACTCGTCGTTGTGGTATCAGCCGAAGCCTTCGTGACGTCAGCGACTGAGCGGCGCGCGCCGGATTGGACCGTAAGCCTACTCTTGTATTAAGGGGGCTAGGTTTGCTTCCGGCCGCATACGCAATGTGCAGGTGTGCAATGGGCGATGGGCCTAGACCCCTGCGCGCATAGGATTTAGACCGGCGTGCTGATTTCTCCGTTGTGCCTAGGTGGGGCTGCGACGTGTTGATCTTCCGAGGCCGGGCATGACCCTTGAAAGTGTGTCTGGCCAAAGGGGATCGAGCGTGTTGGGTTATGTGGTGCACCCCTGCAGGGAAGTTTATCTATCCGAATAGCCGTGTCCCTCGGTAAAAGGACGACCCGGAGTTGTACCTTGACCTTATGACAACTAGAACCGGATACTTAATAAAACACACCCAGACAAGTTCCAGAGACAACTCGGTGATCGCTTTCCCACAGGGCGACGAGGGGAGGATCGCCAGGTAGGATTATGCTATGCGATGCTACTTGGTGAACTTACCATCTACTCTCTTCTACATGCTGCAAGATGGATGGGGACAGAAGCGTAGTCTTTGACAGGATTAGCTATCCCCCTCTTATTCTGGCATTCTGCAGTTCAGTCCATCGATATGGCCCTTTACACATTTGCCCTTGCATATGTAGTGTAGCTCCTTGCTTGCGAGTACTTTGGATGAGTACTCACGGTTGCTTTTCTCCCTCTTTTCCCCTTTCCCTTCTACCTGGTTGTCGCAACCAGAAGCTGGAGCCCAGGAGCCAGACGCCACCATCGACGAGGACTCCTACTACACCGGAGGGCCCTACTACTACGTGCAGGTCGCTGACGACGACCATGAGTAGTTTAGGAGGATCCCAGGCAGGAGGCCTGTGCCCCTTTCGATCTGTATCCCAGTTTGTGCTAGCCATCTTATGGCAACTTGTTTAACTTATGTCTGTACTCAGATATTGTTGCTTCCGCTGACTGGTTTATGATCGAGCACTTGTATTCGAGCCCTCGAGGCCCCTGGCTTGTAATATGATGCTTGTGTGACTTATTTATGTTTTTAGAGTTGTGTTGTGATATCTTCCCGTGAGTCCCTAATTTTGATCGTACACGTTTGCGTGCATGATTAGTGTACGATTGAATCGGGGGCGTCACAAGTTGGTATCAGAGCCGACTGCCTGTAGGAATCCCATTTCCAACTCCTTGGCCGAAGTTGAGTCTAGTCATTGCTTAACTTTTACTAACATGGTTGTGTGCCTTACGGGCCCACGTCGCCACTGGGTGGTATTAGGATCTTTTATTCCTCGTCTATACTTGGGGACTCTGATCTCTCTTCTATTCGGGTTAAATGATTTTACTAAATCTGACTCTAGGTTCTCGTAATTACTTTCTCCCGGAGAGCCCCTCACTCCAGAGGATTGCTTGGTGCGCCGAAGGATTCTGAAGATACGCTCTGATATTATCCAGAGAACTTGTGCTCATTGCATTTGAAATTCCCTTCCACCGTCAACTCTATAGATAACTACATGCACTTGCCATTCTTACATTAGTCCCTAGTTGCTCTTGTTATTACGAGATACCTCAATATACTCGTTGTTGTTCCGAGAATACTTTGTGCCTACTGCCTTGTAGTTCTTTGCCACATGAATACCCCTACGGATAATTCCTCGCACTTACCGAGTATCCTCTCATCCCCAGTTGTTCAGGTGTTTCACGAAAGTCTTCGAAATACTATTCGATCCTCCGAAAATCCTTAGCAGCTTATTGCCCTGCAAATACTTGTCTGCTTGCATTATGGATGCTTTCCATATGGCTGGCAATATTCATTAGTCTCCTTTGACACCGTCATTTTGATCCTATTGATTCAACACGAGTGCGAAGGCACGCAATCATCGGTTGATCCTTTTAAATTATCTTTTCGGCTCAGATGTTATTTTGAACATGAGCTGGTTATCGACCCATCAAATTGCTGTCGATTTTACCCCTAAGTCTTTTCGACTTATCCATTCTAAATCAGACCGTTGGCTTCCGATCCCTTGATTTGGAAATGATAATTTATTTGCATTTGATCTTTGAATTAGTCAGTTGTTTCTATAATCTGATGCCCTTTCGTTCCTTCTTCCTCTGGTAGAGTACCGATACTCACATCAGCTCCATTGTAGACCACCAGACCTCTTGTTGGATTATTATCCGACAGTGTCCTTCATATTGAATAACCTTGTGAGCCTTTCCATGGGTATATAATGCCTTTGGTAAATTGTATCCTCTACTTTGTGAACCATGCTCTACTTTCGAGCTTGTGTTGTTACTCCTTAAGTTTGTGGTATATGTTCCTAGATGGGTTGAACCTATGCCTTCCTTAATTTGTGTGAACCCGAAAGATTTCACGGGTCATACTCCTCTAGTAATTCACCAGGTAGTTCTTCATCTTCACTTAATTTTAACAGAGCAGTGAATGAAAGGTTATGCATTGGAGAAGTGGGAGTCGACCTTGAACTTTGTGTTCATGCCCATGGACACGATGTAGATCTTATCATTAAAGCTTCTCTTAAATTAATTATTCCCTTGGTATAAGTTCATCTTATATCTGGGATCTGGCCTTTTGCAATCGTGGTTCCGACCTTGTTCTCCTTTAAATACCTTTTCTCGTGCAAGTTTAAGCACTTGTCTTCTGCAGAGCAATACCCTAGTCCAATCTCTACTTTGATCTGTCGTCGAGTATTTCCCCCTGGTATCTTGATATTATCTTGGAACATCATAACTTCTTAAGAGTTCTTCATAGTACTACATTCTCACCGATTACAATTTTTTCATGGGCTCTGAGTTATTAAACACTCAAAGACACCAATAAGTGAATCAATTCCGCACTCCGATTCAATAACTCTAAGTAATATTCATTGCTTATGAGTTTATTAATCCTTCAAGTCATTCATAGCCTGATCGGCTATATCATTATCCTACAACTTTTAACTGTGCTACCTGGTCCTTATTCCCGGAGCACCACTTTTGACGATGAGCTAAGCTTACGTCAATTTTCCCCGTCATATCATTTCACCTTGAATAGCAAGCTTGATTTCGAGTTTGTGTCGCACTCATGGTTCCAATAACCTTTCGCTTCATCATTCCTTTGACTTAATGTCATCGTCGGTCAATTACATCTTCATGAAATCTCTCGACAATTGTGTCGTGATCATCATCAGCATTTTGAGCTCTTCCAGGATATCAATCAAATACATGATGGGAAATACCATCCTTGCCCCTCGATGATTGTGTTATCATCGACAACATTCTTGCCTTCCCCCAACACAAACTTGTTCATGTTATGGATGCAACTTGCTATCCAGCTTGTATGATGTTCTACCTTGAAGTATTAATGTACTTGATGACAATGATGTTGTGAGGATTGCTCCACCTCTTAAGAATTCTTGGTATAGTGATACTTCTCACCATCACCATTATTTCTTGCTCCTCGTGTTGATTCCAACCGGGGTACCAACAAGTGAACGGTGCTGTTTGGATTCTGCCCTTCTAGCAACCCTATTGCTTTGAAGTTAATTGTCGGCCGTTCATTCTTGGACTATTGATTATTGAATCACCATTCTGACATTGGTCGTGCAACCCAACCCATATTTCAGGTGCACCTTACAACCAATGTTTAATTGTGTATGTTTTCCTCGAGCATATTTCATTATATCATTTGATCTGACAAATGTTATCTCCTTATCCACATAATTGTGGAGATCCATCTTTTTTGGATACCTCGTTGAATTATCGCTAAGTCCATCAGCCACCTCCTCATCCTCTCCTTGGCTTAATGATGAACCCTTGTTTGGAACTTGCTTCCATAGTTCATTTCCCAAGAATCATATAATGTCATCTCGTCAATTGTGTTGCACCTCTTCTTCTCAGGCATCCTGAGTCTGAGATATCCTAACACCAATTAGATATGAATCCCGGTCAGATATGATGGTTGGGACGCATTTTCCAAGAGTTATAACGTTGGTCTTTATATGACCCGGTAAGGTGATGTCATGGCTAGCACACCTGGCTGGAGGACCTATTGTTATAGTTTCCATCTTAGCAAGGTTAACCATTCTTCCATGAGGAAATTCTGAGACTTAATTCTATAAGTTGTTCCTGATGAACCCCTTTGTATATCCAAGTCTGACCTTTGCTTGAAGACCATGTCAATGCTATCTCAAAGCATGTATGTGGTTCTCTGATTTTCAACAAGAACATTTAAATCCCAATGCTAAATGTTTCTTGCTCAATTATCCAAACACCGCTGTATGGGTAATGTCATGAAGTTTCTCTCCCCTAACCTAAAGGGTTTTCTACATTATATCTTGTCACAGATATCAGGCTCTGCTTGTCCTTGGGAAGGATATGCCCCTGAAATATGTGTTTAAACACATTTTCCTTTCCATTGTTCTGTTTAATCAGATAATCATATTTTCCTTTCCATTGTTTGGTTTAACCTTTCTTGTGATCTATATGATCTAAGTAGTATTATTCTCCTGCTTATATAAACACCACGGTGTACAATTCTGTCAGCAAGACCCTGTTACTATTGTTGATGACATTCCGGTAGCCACCGATGGACGAGAACTTTGCCTATTGGTCCGACTTGTTCAACAAGCAGGAAAATGGTTCTCTTCGTCCGTCGCCCTTGTATCGATGTTGTTGCCGACATAACTGACAGGCTAGCCTCTGACATGCCTTGCTATCGTGACCGTGCAAGATGTGTGCCCCCCTTTCTAATTTAAAGCACATGGTGGGCCCATAACCCATAGTTCCAGAAACCTGACTCTCTTGTACAGCATGTTGTCAAAGTTATTCCTAGAGCTTGACTTCGTATGTAGTTCACGGGCCACTTGCCTAGTGATCTATTCTGGTATCGGACGCAATACTTATTCCCATTGCTCTGAACCCCTTTCACAATTCGTATCAGGCAATGAACGATTGCCTATGCGCTTGAAACTTCTACTTTGCACCTTCTTACTTTGCTCTCGATAATTTCTTAAGTTTCAATTCGAGAGTTACTTTTTGCCACCTTCCATAATGGTTATCTACTGAATAAGCAACCGTGCAGAGTTCCATTCTTCCGGTATACTCCCTTATTCTTTTGTAAGTACGATGAAATGTCCGAAGAAAGGATGATGACTTCATCATGATGACCTGAAGCAGAGAAATGAAGACATCAATGTAATGGATCGACCTCTTCGAGAAGAGCAACCAAGAACGAGAAGATTCGTTAGAATTTCGTAACCAAATCCCTTCCCCCTTACCCCTGCTCCTAAATCTCGAGACGAGATTTCTTGTAGTGGAGGAGAATTGTGACACCCGGATAATTAAGCTATGGTAATTCTCTGCTAAGGGTGCCACGTCACTTCGATTACTGTTGCTAATCTTGCGTTAGATCAAAACCGATTCAAATTCAAAATCAAATCAAGCAAACAATAAAAGTTTTCAAACATTAAAACTAAAATGTTCTAAATGTGACAAATAAATTCATGAGTAATAATGTTGGAGAAACCAACATTTCTTATAATATTTAAATGCACTAAAACAACCAAAACAGAGGGCAAATAATTAATTTAATGCCTTTTATAAAGCTATAATAATATAACTAATTTAGTAGTGTGCCAAAATAATCGTGGCAGTGGACTAATTAGTAATACTAATTTAGGTGCTCATTTGGTATTTTATAGAACTAAAATAAAAGAAACTTCAAATGAAAACAGTAAAGAAATAAAAGAATAAAAACAGATAACAAAACAATACAAAAAAAAGAAACAACAATCCCCTATGGTCAACTAGACCTCGGCCCAGTCGGCCGGCCCGGCTGACTGGCCGGCCCACCCCGCGCCTGGCCCCCACCCCCAGGAACTCTAGCGCACACCCCCCCTCACCCCGCACGATCCCCCACTCTCCCATGTCTCTCTCCCTCCCTCCCCCGATCCAGATCGGGATCGGGGTGCTCACGCCCACCCCACCGTCATCGCCCCCGCCCTCGCCAGGAGCCTCCGCCGGCGCACACCGTTGCCGCCTCGTCCCGCCAGTGCTTCGCCGGAGCCGCCCCGTCGCTAGAGCACCTCCTTGTCCTCTTCCCCGCCAGATCGCCCCGAGCCAGGAGCCGCTCGACCTCGACGCCGGCACCTCCCCCGAACGGCGTCGCCCTCCGCCGCGCCCCTATCACCGGCAAGACTGCCGCCACCCTCCGAGCCCACTGCCTTCCCCCTGCAGCTCCCCTGTGAGGAACCCCCTCCTATCCTGCTATCCCTCCTCCCGTATGGTCACAGCCCGCCACTCGCGCGCGTGCGCTGACGCGCACCACGGCGCCCCGCGCCCCCTGCTCTGGCCGCCGAGGCCTACGCTCGCCGTGGCCTCGCCCGCACTGTCGCCTCTCACTCCCCGCGCCCGGTTCGCGCATCGCCCCCCTGCTCGTCACTGGCCAAGCCCCAACGCCTCCCGTGCTCTCCTACCATGGCACGTCTTGGCAGCCCCCTGCCGCCGCTCTCCCTCTGCTGTGCAACCCTGCTGCTTCTGCTCCGTTGCGGGTGCCGCTCACCGGGCGTCCGCGTCGTTCCGCCACCGCATCGCCGTGCGGCCCCGCACCAGCCCGGCCACGCCCCCACCTCCAGCCTGCGCCACCCTGCTCCGATCCGTCGCCCTGGCCGACGCCCCACTAGGCGGCCACGCGCGCACGCCCGGGCGCCCACTGCCCGCTAGCACCCGCGCCCGGTAGGCCCCTCTGGGCTACAGACACGTGGGGGCCGCCCCTGTGAGACGTTAAAAAAAGGAATTAAAATAAATAAATAAATTAAAGAGATAATTAACTTAATTAACCTGTGTTATTTAATCTAATAACCTAATTAGTCTGTTTAATCTGTTAGGTTAGTAAAACAGTGTATGACAAGGGGGCCCCACCCCCTATTGACCAGTCAAACTTTGACTGGTCAACTGGGACCCCTTGGACCCACATGTCAGCCCCTTTGGTACACTTATGTGTACCCAGAACTGGGTGCACCTAGCAATTTAGTTACTATAAAATAATCCGTAGCTCGGATGAAAAAAACTTTGTACATGAAAGTTACTCAGAATGATGAGACGAATCCGGATATGCAGCCCGTTCGTCCGCCACACATCCCAAGCATAGAAAACATGCAACTTTCCCCCTCCGGTTCACCTGTCTGAAAACGCGAAACACTGGGGATACTTTCCCGGATGTTTCCCCCTTTCGTCGGTATCACCTACTACCGCGTTAGGGCAGACCTAACACTGCTCATTGTCATGTCACGCATCGTCATGCTTATGTTTGCATTGTATTTACTGTTTCTTCCCCCTCTTCTCTCCGGTAGACTACGAGACCGACGCTGCTGCTGCCCAGTTCGACTACGGAGTTGACGACCCCTCCTTCTTGCGAGAGCAACCAGGCAAGCCCCCCCTTTGATCACCAGATATCACCTATTCTACCCTATACTGCTTGAATTAGAGTAGTGTAGCATGTTACTGTTTCGATTAATCCTATTCTGTTGCATAGCCTGTCATTGTTGCTACATCTAATGATACCTTACCTGCAATCCTAGATGCTTAGTATAGGATGCTAGCTTACCATTAGTGGCCCTACATTCTTGTCAGTCTGCCATGCTATACTATCGGGCCGTGATCACTCGGGAGGTGATCACGGGTATATACTATACATACATACTATTCAGGTGGTGACTAAAGTTGGGTTGGCTCGTTGAGTACCCGCAAGTGATTCTGATGTGGGGGCTGGAAGGACAGGTGGCTCCATCCCAGTAGAGGTGGGCCTGGGTTCCCGACGGCCCCGACTGTTACTTTGTGGGGGAGCGACATGGCAGGTTGGGACCACCTAGGAGAGAGGTGGGCCTGGCCCTGGTCGGTGTTCGCGGTTACTTCATAATAACATGCTTAACGAGATCTTGGTATTTGATCTGAGTCTGGCCACTGGCCTATACGCACTAACCAACTACGCGGGAACAATTATGGGTACTCAACATCGTGGTATCAGCCGAAGCCTTCGTGACATCAGCGACTAAGCGGCGCGCGCCGGATTGGACCGTAAGCCTGCTCTTGTATTAAGGGGGCTAGGTCTGCTTCCGGCCGCGTACGCAACGTGTAGGTGTGCAATGGGCGATGGGCCCAGACCCCTCCGCGCATAGGATTTAGACTGGCGTGCTGACCTCTTTGTTGTGCCTAGGTGGGGCTGCGACGTGTTGATCTTCTGAGGCTGGGCATGACCCAGGAAAGTGTGTCCGGCCAAAGGGGATCGAGCGTGTTGGGTTATGTGGTGCACCCATGCAGGGAAGTTTATCTATTCGAATAGCCGTGTCCCTCGGTAAAAGGACGACCCGGAGTTGTACCTTGACCTTATGACAACTAGAACCGGATACTTAATAAAACACACCCAGACAAGTTCCAGAGACAACTCGGTGATCGCTTTCCCACAGGGCGACGAGGGGAGGATCGCCAGGTAGGATTATGCTATGCGATGCTACTTGGTGAACTTACCATCTACTCTCTTCTACATGCTGCAAGATGGAGGTGGCCAGAAGCGTAGCCTTCGACAGGATTAGCTATCCCCCTCTTATTATGGCATTCTGCAGTTCAGTCCACCGATATGGCCCTTTACACATTTACCCTTGCATACGTAGTGTAGCTCCTTGCTTGCGAGTACTTTGGATGAGTACTCACGGTTACTTTTCTCCCTCTTTTCCCCCTTACCCTTCTACCCGGTTGTTGCAACCTGAAGCTGGAGCCCAGGAACCAGACGCCACCGTTGACGATGACTCCTACTACACCGGAGGTGCCTACTACTACGTGCAGGCCGCTGACGATGACCAGGAGTAGTTTAGGAGTATCCCAGGCAGGAGGCCTGCGCCCCTTTCGATCTGTATCCTAGTTTGTGCTAGCCATCTTATGGCAACTTGTTTAACTTATGTCTGTACTCAGATATTGTTGCTTCCGCTGACTCGTTTATGATTGAGCACTTGTATTCGAGCCCTCAAGGCCCCTGGCTTGTAATATGATGCTTGTGTGACTTATTTATGTTTTTAGAGTTGTGTTGTGATATCTTCCCATGAATCCCTGATTTTGATCGTACACGTTTGCATGCATGATTAGTGTATGATTGAATCGGGGGCGTCACACCTGCGAGCTGGTCCAGGCCGACCGCGGCCACCTGGGAAGCACGCATGTTCTTCACTAGGGTCTCGTAGATGGTCGGATTGGCGCCGAGGGCGCGACCGATCGCTCCTCACCGGGCTTGCACGTCGGCGACCCGGCTCGGCTTGGCCGCGGCGGGTGTGAACCTGTAGGCGGCATTGCGCTCCAGCTGAGCGGAATCCAGGCGTCGCTGCGTGGCGGCGAGCGTCTCGATCAGGTCCAGCATCTGCTGGCACCTTTCCTTGAGCTGGGCTTGGGCCTCAGTGACGTTGGTTGCGTCGATGTCGGTGCCGATGGGGACACGAAGGCTCTACATCGCGGCACGCAACAGGTTGGACGGCTCGGTCCGTTCTGCTGTGGCCTTGGCTTCGGCAGCCTTCCTTGTCTTGCTTGACGGGGAGGAGGCGTCGGTGCCGGTGACGAAGACCTCCACGTGGACGTCCATTGCCCCGGCGGAAACGTCACCGCCGAGGGAGAGGGGGGAGTAAGAGTAGCTGAGTACCTCGCTGGGGTACTCGTCGGCCGCGGGCGCGTCGGAGATGCCCAGCGCTGCGAAGGAGGCGGCGAGTGCATCGATGACGTCATCCGCCGGCATGATGGGCTCGTAGGAGTCGAAGAAGGGCCCCGTCTAAAGTATGCTCCCGGCCAGCTCCTCGAGCCGCCCCATGGTGGGCGCCAACTGTCGTGGTGGGCGCGCGGCAGATGCCATGGGATGGCTAAAGAGAGGAGGAGGCTCGAGGGCACTGGTGGGCTCTAGAGGCGGGGTTGGCATGAGCGAGCGCGGGACACAAGACACACCAGGTTCGGGGCTCTCCGAAGAGATAACACCCCCAGTCCTGCCGAGTGTAGTTTGATGTGCGATAGTACAAGGTTGCGCCTAGAGCTGTATGGAGGGAGAAGGAAGGCTGGCCTAGGCTTAGGCTGCTCCTTCTCCTCGGGTGGATTCTACTGTTTGGTGGCTAGTTTCTCTACGCTTCTCTGCTTGCTTACTTGCCCGTATATGCAAGGGCTCCTGGGGGGTTTCATAGGCCAACCCCCCAGGGATACAGTGGTAATGTTACAAGTTGGTAGGTCCGGGTCGTCGGCATCTGAGGTCCCGGGCTGGGACCCACTGGGGGCCTGTGGTTTGCCGGGTTCCCCTAGGTGCGGGCCCCACGTGCCTAGGGGGACTGTGCGTCGTCTTGTCGATCGTTAGGGCGTGGCCGAGTCAAGTCGTGTGCAGTGGCGCTCCGTCAGGTCGCCGCTTGCCATCGTCAGCAGTGATGATGGGGGCACTGTAGCCACGCCGGCCCTGGTCAACGTGTAGGTGAGGGGCACTGTTGCCATGCTCCAGCTGACCAAAGGCATGGGCAGAGCACTGTTGCCCTGGTCATCAGTGGCTGAAGACTCGTCCCATCGTATGGCCTGGATGGGACGGGAACTGACCCGTGGCTGGGTTGCGGAGCACGACACGGGTGGAGCTGGCTTGTTGGGGAAGCCTTGGTTGCGCTGGGTTCAGTTGTCTTGTACTGGTTGTCGAGGCCGAGTCGAGGTGTCTGGTCGGGTCGGAGAATTTGGCCGAGTCGCGGGGCCTGGCCGGGTCGAGCGACCCGACCAAGCGTGCGCCGGCTTGAGCGGCGTTGCCAGCCCCGTTGTTTTTGAAAAGGATACGGATTCTGTTGCCTGCCCGGGGTTCATCTCCCCCGATACTACTAGTAACTAGCTATGTTACCACTTTCCTCCATTTCTTCATTTATTGCTTGCCACATCATCTATTTTAGCTAGATATGTGTGATGTTATTACCTATGTTACTCCCACTGTGGGTAGTCTTACTAGTAGTATGAGTAACATCACACATCTCAAGGCAAGATGAGTCTATAGCCTAATAAATGAAGTGTTGCAGGTTACTACACATATGTTACTCCCCACTATAGAGGTAGTAACATAGACTAGTAACATTCTATGTTAGTACCCATTGTGGCTAGTCTTATGTCACTCTATTGTGTACTTGCTCTAATGCATAGTATCATAGAGTAGCTAGTATCATATGTAGTACTTTATTTATATTGTCATGCATGACACATAGTAGCATAGCATTTATTATGATACGGTTTCATGATATGATACTTAACCCTCTCTTTCTTCATTTATTTAATTCTATGACAACTCATCAAAATTGCCTAGTTGGCATGCATGATACTAGCTATGATACCCCCTTACTATCAGCCTAGCAAAGGTGTACAGATCATTCGCGCGTCGCTTTGTGAGTTTTCATCCGTTTGTTCAAGAAGCGGGGAGAAGTTTCACACATTTCGGTCGTGAGGTGCGGCCACTAGCGTAGGCCTAGTTGGTATTTTAATTACAGGAAATTCAGATGGAGTTCGGACATCATAAAAAACGACGTGTGCCTGTGGCGTGCTCTCATGACCCCGTGGAAATTTTTTGGTAAAGTTTGGCACAAGTTTTGATGACCCCTCCTTCCAAACCTGAGCATCTCACATGAAGGATCATGGTTTTCCAAAAGGAGACATGTCAATTCAAACTCCTGTGGCCAGTGACTTCATCGTTTGGCCTCATAAAAATTTCCACGACACGCAATCACCATTATACCACGGGTTTGATTTTCTGGTGCATTTCAGGTATCGTTAGCTATATTTAAGACATTTTTTGAGATGAACGTGCATTTTGTGCATAAAAATAAGATTACAACCGGAACTGCATGTGCCGTCGAAAGGGATGAGGATCGCCGTTCGATCTGGGAGCATCCAACGGTGCAAACATACGATTCGTGGGGTTTGGGTTCTGGCCAATCAGAAAGCATGACTCAGATTGTGGGTGGGGTTTGGTCGGCACACGACTTTCATCAATGAACCGTGTGCTATTCGCAAACCAGATTGCATATTTTTGTTCACACATACTGTAGTGAGATCAATTGAGTGTGCTACCTCTATGATATAATAATAATAATAATAATAATAATAATAATAATAATAATAATAATAATAATAATAATAATAATAATAATAATAATAATAATAATAACAAAAAACAATTCATATTCATTGCCTGAGCTGACAACATATCAAGTTCAACATATTAACAGTTCTTACATCAACAGAAAACCGGGCATAAGTCACAAATTCAGTACACGCGATAGTTCTAATTTGAACGAATTAAGTTGCAGGGTAGGCATAAAGACTATTCTTATGGCTTCCAATGTACATGGGGGAACTGGGATCATTAAGTTGACCCCGAATGAACTTGGGGTCTTTGATGATTTTACGCTTCTCTGTTACACCGGCGCGTGATCCCTTAGTTGGCAACTCATCAAATTCATCGTACTCGTCCTCATCGGCAACATCATTGACACCCAGTACCCTTCTCTTCCCATGCATCGCTAAATGGCCGTTCTTATACAAGGGGTCTTCCACAAAGAAAATCCGGGTAGCATCGCTCGCAAGAATGAATGGGTTCGCGTGATATGCCATCGTTGTCGTGTTAACACATGTCTTCCTGTACTCATCAATCCTTACTTGACCAAGAGGGATCCATGCACACATGAATAATGCCACCTTAACTTTCACATAGTCAAGTTCCCAAATCTCTTTGATGGTTTCACAGTATACCCATTTATCAGCTTCATTTACAGTCATGCATCCTATTCGAATAGAGCTTTTCTGATATGAGGTCTTCTTATCACGTTCCTTAGTGTAGAACGTGTATCCATTTATGTCATATGCTTAACACCGTAGGTGATGGTTTTTGTGCCAACCACGTAGCAATGTCATTGATGGATCCTTGTGCCAAACGATTCTTCAGCCATTCGGCATAGTTCTTAGTGTGCTCCTTCATCTCCACATCTGATGAAGGCACCATTGGTAAGAAACTGTTGCGTATCTCCGCCAAGTGTTCTTCGGCATAAGCGATGAGAACTGGGCTATTAAGCAGTACCATCAAATGGGCTTTCTCTGCCAATTCTCCCGGTGCAGCCATTTGCTTGCCAGCAAGGACCGGCTTACCTTTCAGCCTTCCCTCGTGGCGAGAGAGGGGCAAACCTATCGGTCTTTGTTTCATGTATTCGGTGCAAAACTCAACCACCTCGTCCGTGGTATAACCTTGTAGGATGCTTGCCTCTGGATGGTTTCGGTTCCAACAAAAGCGCTCCAGTATTCCCATGAACCGCTCAAAGGGATACATGTTGCGAAGAAACACAGGACCACAATACTTTATCTCATCGACAAGGTGCACAATGAGATGGACCATGACATCAAAGAATTACAGTGGGAAAAACATCTCTAGGTTGGACAATATTCTAGCAACATCATCTTGCATATGATCCAACTCTTCAGGATCTATAACTTTCCACCATAGTTGGTTGAAGAAATCATAGAGGTCAATGAGTGTGTTTCTTATATCTTTGTCCATCAGATTCCTGATGGCCACCAGGGGATTTGTGTCAACATTACATGGCAATCATGTGACTTCATGTGTCCCAACTTCATTTTACCTGAGCTCACATCCATGAGACTTCTGATGTTTGCGTAGTAGGAAGAGGGTGTCTTAACTGACAACAAATAGGTGAAGAACTGTGTTGCTTCTTTTGTACTGAAATTGTAACTCTGGCGAGCTTTGATGAATTTGTCATCATCTTCTGCTTCACTCTTGCATTGTGATTGATTAACAAGCATATCGAGCCGTGAACCGTCACCATCCTTTCTTTTACCTTTAATCTTGAGCAGAGTACCAAGGATGCTTTCATATACATTATTCTCTACGTGCATGACATTGATGCAGTGACATACACGTAGAATCTCCCAGTAATGTAATTTCCAGAACACTGATTTCTTCTTAAACAATTGATCCTTGGGTGTTAGTTTCACTGTCAAAGGTTGGTTCTTGCCAAGCACAACATTATTTTTTTAGCCATGTTGTGGACCACCTCCCCGTCATAGGGTCTTGGGCCCGCACCTACCTCTGTCGTACCATCAAATTCAGCTTTCATCTTTCGGTATGGGTGATTCATTCGTAAGAACCTACGATGACGCAAATACATTGTTTTGCACGAGTTGGGAAGTCTTCTGCTAGCTATCCTATCCATGCATGTGACACCCCCTATATCTCCCCTTGTTTTCTGCCCCGATGTGTTGCCTAATGTCGGCATATCTTGAATGGTGTGCACCAGCATCGCATGTAGATCGAAAATCTCCTTTCTGTAAGCATCATAACATTTTACAGCAGGCGCATCTATCCACACTGTCAGCAGTTCTTCTACCAGTAGCTGAAAGTAAATGTCGATGTCATTTCCAGGTTGCTTTGGGCCTTAGATAATCATTGATATCATAATGTATTTTTTCTTCATACACAACCAAGGAGCTAGGTTATATATGCATAGAATCACCAGCCATGTGTTGTGATTGGTGCTCATATCGCCAAAAGGATTCATCCCGTCAGTACACTCCCCGAGCCTTATACTTCTAGGATCCTTGGCAAAATTTTCAAACTTTTTGTCAATTAATTCCCACTGAGCCCCATCTTTCGGGTACCTCATAAACCAATCCGCAATTCGCTCATCATGATGCCACCGCAACCTCTTTGCCTCTCTAGGGTTTGCAAACAAACGCCTCAACCTTGGAATTAAAGGCAAGTATCAAACAGCCTTCAACGGGATTCCTGTCTTGATCTCACCATCCAATTTGTACTTGTCCTTTGCTCTCCTGTGCTTGTATCGTGCATGCTTGCATGTGGGACATGCACGCAAATCTTTGTACTAACCACGGTACAATATACAATCATTCACACAAGCGTGTATCTTCTGTACTTCAGGTTCCAATGGGCAAACAATTTTCTTTGCTTCATTCGTGCTTCTGGGGAGCAAATTATCTTCTGGAAGAATTTCTTTGAAAATACCTAACATCTCTGTGAAGCCCTTGTTTGATAGACCGTTTGCTGCTTTAAATTTGAGAAGCGCTAGGGTGGCACTCAACCTGGAATATTTCTTTTTGCAACCTGGATACAATTCTTTCTTGGAGTCTGCATCAATGGTTGGCAGATCCTTGTACCTAATCATATCCTTATCTGGGCCCTCAAAATCTACAATCATAGCAACAAAATCTGGCATATCAATCGTCGTCATATGTGTCAACGTCTTGGTTTTCCAGTGGGCGTTTCGGCTTTCCGGTGTTCCATTGGTATCTTGACGCCTCTGCCCCGATGTTAGATTCAACATCCATGTGACACTGATCAGGGTTTGGCATCTCGCTGCCCTGGGTATCTTCATCCATGACCTCCTCTCACCGTGTCTGGTCCAACGTGTATGCCCATCTATGAATCCCCTAGAGACTAAGTGCATCTGGACATCTGCAACTTCATGTGACTCTGTATTGGCACAATCAGTACATGGACACATGATGTAATCCGCATCACCAATTATCCTCTTTGTACTTTCAACCAAATTCATGAACTCTGTCACGCCATTGATAAAATTTGCGGTTTTCTGATTCTTCATCCATCAAGATCGTTCCATCTGTAGCACACAAATGGTAACTAAAAACAAAACAACAACACTAATACATGGATTAACTGCTGCCCAAAGATGCGTGCATAAATTATAAGGTTTTACTTTACTAATTACTGAGGGCGCTCCATGTTGTTATCCAGACGTGCAATGACAAAAATTAATGGCCAGTCAATTTACACGCATAGTACTAGTACAACACTATACTGAGGAATTGAATACCTTAATTAAGCCACTCATGAAAAGAATACCTTAATTAATTAGCAGTGCGGCGACCTCCACCCAGCAGACAGACAAGCATGATGCGGCGGCATGCCAAGACAGCAGGGTCGAGGAGCAAAGCTTAGTGCGGTTGCCGCCTGAAGTTCGACCTCCACTATCCGGCCATCGACCGTGATGGATGTGCTCGAATCACGCCACCGCCGACCTCGATGGTTGAGCTCCTCCTATCTCCCGCCGCAGACCGAGGATTGACCTCCTATGACGCCGCCACCGCGCACCGACCGAGGATTGACCTCTTCTCCGGTAGCCGCTGCCTAGGCCGCCGCCGCCATCTCTATATGCAGAGCGGCTGTTTTTTATGGATATCCGCGGAGCGGCTGTTTACACGGTATCTCATCGTAACTCAATTATATGGACATGGTAGTACATCACATACGATTATGAAATGACAACCGTGTCTAACCTACATTGTCTTCTCACACGGTTTGGTGTGGAAATCGTGTGTGACGTTGTAATACCTAACACAAACGACATGTACAAACAGTGTGCCATATAGAACATATATATAGTGCCATTATAGTTCCCGACTGTTTAGCTTATCTCCACAGTTTCCCCATTTCCCCCAAATCCCTACATAGCCTCCAAATTCCCTTGCGTGGTGCTGACATTGGGGGAATGTGGACAAGTGGTGCTGATGGTTTCGGTGCGGTTGCTCCTGCTCGTATCGCCGCCGAGCACTTGCCTAAGGTCATCAGAAGGCAGGTGTACTACGGATCAGAATCGTCCTGTCAGGTTCCAATCTATCTTGATCTTTTTAGCATGTCCAAAGTATAGCTCCTTGCTGAATCCGTCCTGAATGACCCTCCCAGGAAAGCGATCTGCCGCCGGATCCGGAGCTTGACTCCAGACTCCCGCAACACGAGTTCGACTCCGAGTTTTGCGCCACCGAGAAGTACCAAAAGCTGAGTTCTGTGCATGGGCACACTCCCGCTCGACGTGTATGCATGGAGGGATTTGACATTGGCAGGCGGTTTCTTAGTTGCCCCTTAGAGGTTAGTGCTAATTAAGTTCATCATTTTACTTCAGTTAATGCCACCGCTCATCCAGAATACTATTTAACATTGGCAGGGATATGAGGCTTTTTCCTTTGTTAACTGGCTAGATGAAGAATGGCATGGCAGGGCTCGGAGTGTTATCACCAAGATCGCAGAAGATAACGTAAAGCTGAAGAACAAACTAGTTGATCTAGAATGTAAAATCAGTATGATGAAGCAAGAAAGACTCAATCACATGCAACAGATGAAAGCAAGAGACAAGAAGGAACTAGCATGTGTAGTTGTGGTTGTCGCATTAGCCATGTTCTATGCGCTGTTAGGAATGATGATTAGGAGTTTTATTTGACAGTATTGCTAAAGCACATCTAGATGTGCTCTAAGTAATGCATATCTAGGTCCTATGCCATTGATGTTACGTGAAGATTCGTGCAGATATTTTTCTGTCTTTTTTATTTTCCTTTCTAGTTTGATTATTACTAGCTTTATCAATAAGAAGAGCTCAATGTATTGCTTGCCAACTGTCCTACCCTGTTCGTACCGATACCGGTGCATAATCCCAAAACTCGTTCCTTGTTTTTGTCCTGAAAAAGGAAACTAGCCAAATAGCCAATAGGAGTCTTGCGCAACTATGGGAATTTGGAACGACTGGGTACAAATAATTGCAGTTGATTATATCAGCGGTTAGATAATACGCCAACCCCCGCTTCAATCCCCGCTTCAATTGGCAGTTCCTCTTCTCTGCATACCCCGCTTAAGTGTCCACCATCTTCATCGTCCCCGACAGGCCACGCTACACACTGGCACACACTCTGCAGCCATGTTGAGCGACAGCGAGGATGATAGTTCGGCTAGCAGTCTGGCGCCTGATGATAGGTCAACATCGGAATCATCCCGCTCGTCTTCCATGAGTCTGGCGTCGAGCCCAGATCTCGATTATATCCGGTTCATGGAAGGGACACCGCCTCCGAAGTCGTCAGACGACAACCAGATGGACGAGGAGCCGTCGGAGGACGAAGAAGAGGACGACGATGATGATGAGGAGGAATGGTCGAATGAGGAGGAGGACGACGACGACAACAACGACGATCACGACGGCGGCGGCGATGAAAAGCCAACGGTCAGTGGCAAGAAGCGTCCTTGCCAAGACGATGTCGCGGGGCCATCCAACAAGAACAACAAGAAGAAGAAGGACTAAATTAAGCAGACTGTATATATCTCTATTTATCCTGTCAATCTCATCGCAGACGGTTAGTAATAAGTATTCGACAGAGATCTTCTACATTATAGCCAACAGGTTGGTTTGTTAAACTGTGTGCCCTGACGAGCACACAATTCATAAAAAAGACTGTATGGGCTGTCTATAATGATCGCACACAATTCTGATTACCGACCTGTTTGCCGGGTATCACACACATCTTGTTAGATCGAATCGTTTATGTTCACCTCACTCATCGCAAACGGTTGATCGGAGTGAATTGTATGCCGTATATCGCACCACTACAAAAAAGACACATCCGTGACATTTTGGGCCGAACGAATATTTTTTCTGTCATACGTATGACACTTCTACGATGATAATTGTGACAAAACCCGGTATCATCATAGATGTGGTGGGATCCTACTTCTATGACAAAAAATCGTGACAGAAAATGGGCTTTTCATCCTGGGAGGGCCAGAGACGCAGCTGCATGACATTCTTTGGGCCGTCCATGACCGAAAAAACCGTGGTAGAAGCGAGGGGGAGGAAAATTTCGGGGAGTTCCCGGTTACGGTGGGAGGTCGGGGGCCGAGCGATGCGCATTTCTCTCGTACAGGTACGCGTGTGTGTGCGAGGCGTTGGCTCTAACTGAACCCGAGCGAGGCGTTGGGCTCTAAGTGAATCCGAGCGATTGCACTGCAGGCTACGCGTTACTGAACCCGAGCGATCGATCGATTGCTGTTAACTGAACTCGATCAAGCGATTCCTTCGCTACTGCTGCTAACTGAAGCCGATCGATGCTGCCTCTGGGATGAACAGTGAGCGTTGCGCGCGCGCG
>NC_041389.1:222964195-222990106 GCF_002162155.2 Triticum dicoccoides | reverse complement strand
CATGGTGTGGAGGGCCGGATGAACAGTAGACGGTGGCGGGGTGGCCGTGGAGGGGTCGTTGAACAGGACCCCGTGGTGTGGAGGGCTGGATGAACAGTAGACGTTGGAGGGGTGCCCGTGGAGGGGTGGTTGAACAGTAGCCGGTGGAGTAGCGCGCGGTGGAGGCTGGATGAACAGGAGCCCGTGGAGGCTGGAGGAGGTCGACGGTAGCCCGTGGAGGTTGGAGGAGGTCGACGGTGGAAATGAACAGCATCCCGTGGAGTCCCGTTTTGCGGTACGCCACACCCCTCCCAATGATCAGGACCCCCGTTTCGACCGTAGCGCTCCAACACAAGTCCGTTTCGTCCATTTTTTGCGGTACGCCACACCCCTCCCGATCAACAGGACCCTCGTTTTGACCGTAGGAGGTCCATTTCGTTCGTATTGCGGTACGCCACACCCCTCCCGATCAATAGGACCCCCGTTTCGACCGTAGGAGGTCCGTTTCCTCCGTTATGCGGTACGCCACACCCCTCCCGATCAACAAGACCCCATTCCGAATGTAGGAGGGTCGTTTCCTCCGTTCTGCGGTACGCCAGGCCTCATTTCCATCGCCTGTTCCATCGAAGCCCTCCCGATGAACACGACCACGCATTCCGTTCCGACCCAGCCGGTTGGCTCCCACGCGTTCCGTTGCCTCCCGATGAACACGACGCATTCCGTTGCCTCCCCATGAACACGACGATGACGCTGTTTCTCCGTTCCGACCCAGCCATGTACACGAGCCCTGGCCGTACGTATGCGCGAGTAGGCGTTCGAGACCCCGCCCGTATGTACACATACGTGGCCGTACTTTCTTTCTTGCACCCTGGCCGTTGTACGTACATGTACATGCTACGTGCACGCCTCTACTACGACACGTGCGCGCCTCTACATCCACCAATATATATGTACGTACACATTCACGACCAGAATGACAACGCTACGTACGCTTCGACCAGGTGGGTCCTGACTGTCAGGCACTTCCTTGCCTGCGAAGATGTAGCTGGTGGGTCCCAGCAGTCGGGGGGCGAATCATTTTTTCGCCCGGACGCACTTCCTTGCATGCGAAGATGTAGCTGGTGGGTCCCAGCAGTCAGGGTGGCGAATCGGTTTCTTTTTGCCCGGGCGCACTTCCTTGCGTGCGAAGGTGTAGCTGGTGGGTCCCAGCAGTCAGGGGGGCGAATCGTTTTGTTTTTTTTTTGCCCGGACGTACTTCCTTGCATGCGAAGATGTAGCTGATGGGTCCCAGTAGTCAGGGGGAAACGTTTTTTTCGCGAAATACAGTGGCCCGTCCGGTGGGTACCTGCTGTCAGGTGGAGGAATCATTATTTTCCGCGTAATAAGGAGGCACTTCCTTGCTGTGGCTGTGGACCCAGCTGTCAGCCTCTCCACGTATAGTCCACGTCTGATGGAAGTCGTTCCTTGACCATGTTGACCACGCCGCGCCGAGAGTACCTGGGCGGTGCACGACGGCGAGGCCTTAGGAAGGGGACGACGGGGAGCCGGGGAAGACGCGGCAGTGGAAGCCCGCGCAGAGAGGAGTATGAGGGTTCACTGTTTCGGCTGCGGTGTGAGGCTGCCGTCGCCGCAGGGCCTGGCCAGCAGTGGGAATAGTAGGGGGCGGTGAGGCCTCCGCGGCAGCACAGCCGACCACGGGAGGCAGGAGCATGCAGCACGACCGGCGCTGCTTTGGGCGGCTGGAGCAAGAAGACCAGAGGTTGAAGAAGCACTACGGCCATTGGATGGACATTGTACGATCACTGGAGCTAGAATCGTTCATATTGACTAAAGTTGACAAAGGCCCCCGTCCCAGTCAACTTAATAGGCCCACAAGTCAGCCTCCCACCATGGTGGGTCCCAGCTAGCAGGGGAGTATTCAACTTTTTGTGCGTAATAAGGAGGCACTTCCGTTGGGTCCGAGCTGACACCGGGGGGAACGTTTATTGCACGAAATACGCTGGCCCATCCGGTGGGTCCCAGCAGTCAGGGGGGAAACGTTTTTTTCACGAAATAAGGTGGCCCATCCGGTGGGTCCCTGCTGTCAGGTGGAGGAATAATTATTTTGCGCGTAATAAGGAGGCACTTCCTTGCGGCCGCCTGGACCCAGCTGTCAGCCTCTCCACATACAATACTCTTCTAATAGAAGTCGGTCGTTGACCACGTTGACCACGCCGTGCCGAGAGCACCAGGGCGGTGGTCTGTATGACGGCGAGGCCTAGGAAGGGGATGACGCGGAGCCGGGGAAGACGCAGCAATGGAAGCCCGCGCGGAGAGGAGTACGAGGGTTCACTGGTTCGGCTGCGGTGTGAGGCTGTCGTCGTCGCAGAATAACAGGGGGTGTGGGTGAGTAGAGGGATGGCCTGGCCAGCGGTGGGAGTAGTACGGGGCGGTGAGGCCTCCGCGGCATCACAGCCGGCCACGGGAGGCAGGAGCACGCGACACGACCGGTGCTGCTTTGGGCGGCTGGAGCAAGAAGACCAGAGGTTGAAGAAGCACTACGGCCGTTGGATGGACATCGTACGATCACTGCAGCTAGAATCATTTATATTGACTAAGTTGACAAAGCCCTTGGTATGCGTCAACTTAGTAGGCCCACAGCTCGGATTTGGCAGAGAACATATAGCCCATTTGCGATTTGTAAGAATGTATAGCCCATTTTTTAATTCTAATGGAATTTGCTACAGCCCATTTACAGTTTGTTAAAAGTACAGCCCAACTTCTAGCTAGGACAACGATTAATAATTTCAAACAACCGCTCAGAACAGAATTTAAAAAAAATTCCCACATTTTGATGGGATCCGAAATATTTTTATCCGAAATTTCTAGTCAGGTTAAATATAATTTCAAAATAAAGTTGTATTACGTTAAAATCCAACGAAATATTGCGCGCGCAACAAGTAATGAAATTAAAATTTCCAAATTACAAAAATGATATATTTTCAAACTAATTACGTGTTTGGTGCATAGTAATTGCCCAGTTATTATAATTACATCCCATTTATTATTTTTTAAAGTCCATTTTCTTGTTAATCCTAATGCATACCTCCTAGGAAACTTTGCAGCCCAGCGGGACGGATAACAAGTTGACCCGGATATTGTGTACAACTGTTGGCCCAGTTGCATTGCTGATGTTGAAAAAAAGGCTTGTGTAGTACAGTACAACCTAACATGGTTACTTAGCCCACATTCAGCGACGCCGTAAAGGCCCAAACAAGGCTTCTGTACAACTTTTTGAAGTCACTCACCTCAATTAATAACTTAAGAAAAAAGTTAGATTACAGTGGAACCTAATTGAAAGCTGTCACGAGCAAATAAATAATTCAACAGGTCCCACTTGTGCGTGTGTGCGTGTGTGTCTGCCTGCGTGTGTGTGTGTGTGTGTGTGAGAGAGAGAGAGAGAGAGAGAGAGAGAGAGAGACCCATCAGTGATGCTCGTAAATACATCTTTCAGCCATATGCATTGCTGATGCTCAGTAAAAACTTATATAGTTGACACAATCATATAGAACATCATAGCACACTGAACTTGCATACAAAAATTTCACGCAGGCGGCACAATCAGGATGGAAGCAGTGGATCGCTACGGGAAGGGCTATGTTGAAACCAAAAAAGTCGCACATAAGTTCTGCTAGCACATTAAGTTGACGTACAACCCTTTCTAAAAAAAGTTCAGGTACAAAATTAGAACAGGTCACAACCAAATGTACTGGTATATCAGTGCTTCAGACCCATAGCTCGGATTTAACTAGTACTATCTGACAAGATTCAGTTGTTACCTCAAATTAGAGCACATCCAGGCAGCCAGCCCTGCCTCTTCTCCGAAAGAAGCAGTGGCCTCCGCCGCGCGATGGAGTAGGCCCTGTGCCATCCATCGTTCCGAGCAACATGGGGAAAGTCTGACGTTGACTCCTGTAATGGACGTCATCGACGGACCCTGGCACCAGCGGCGGCGGCAGGACTTCGATTGATGGACTGACCACTTCTTCGACATGCACGAACACTTGATACAGGTACATCCCTAACGTGGTCCACTGCGGCCTTGGTGGCGATGAATAGTACAACCCCGGTTCCTGCACCAGTATCTCAACACCAAACACCTTCGGTATGGTGGACGGCTTCTTCATACATGCCATAACCGTCAGAGCCCAGCTGTCTGGAGGAACAAACATACTTACGAGCTCACCTCCAAGGTCGTTGATAAGCTCGTTCATGGACTCGCTGTTCCAAGCACGTCGAGGCATGCTGTGGAAGGTAAGCTTTGTTAAAAACTCAAGCTCAAAGGGCACCGAGCCCCATCCTGGGTGCCACCGATCAAAGCTCACCACCGCGCCATCGCAGAACAAACGCCGGGAAGATTCGAACACACGACTGCAGTCAAAAGTTGTCCGGAACCTGACGAAGAAATCAGCCGGTGGCGAACAAGTCACTTATTTGGATGCCGTGCGCAATGCCAAGAGCTTTGACAAGGTCATCCGGCGAGACGGGAGGCCGGTCTCCGTTGATGGTTACCATCAGCACTTTGCCGGCAAACTGGTCGTCAAGCACCGCCATGCCACTGTTGAGCGACAGCACGCAGCGACCGAAGGCAGGACGAACCCCAGGATCTCCGGCTCGGAGATCCGCATTGACCGACGACATGATAGTGCACTTGAGTACAGGGAGTACAGGAGGGGGATTTGGGGGAACTAGAGTAGGAATCAAGATTCCAGAGGTGGGGGAGGGGCGGGAGACTGGGGATGAAAAGGTAGCATGAATTTCGAGCACGCGCCAATATGCTCTCGGCGCGCAAGCGCACGAAAACACCGGTGGCGCCCACATGTCAGCCTAAGAGTCCTTATTCTTTCTTTTTTGGAGAGCCCGGCCTTTTTTTTCTAGGATATTTTGAGAGCCCGGCCTGAGAGTCATAATTAACCTGTTTGGCATTGCGTTACTACTCGGCCCATATTCAACGACACCTCACTGGCCCAAACAAGTGTACATCATCGAAAAGACAGTGAGCTTAAATTATATAACTTGAAAAAAGGAGATATACTCTAAACACTGGAGAATGGTGATGCCCTCATTTAGCCCACCAGTAGTTCGAGACAATAAACAGTTCGAAACAACGATATATACAACATTCAAACACTGACTAGTGACTACTACTGACATAAACAGCAAGACATGACAGTTCATAAGAAGTCTTGCTACACCACCAAAACGCACCCATCTGCAGCGCTCAGACTCTCGTGATCCAGACGAGAATGACATTCTAAACAGAAGCAACTATTACATAGTAAGAGTGACATAGACGAGGATGACCAAATGACAAGGAATATGCATAACAAAAGAAAGAACTATCCATCCAGAACCAGCAGCAAAGACAACAAAGTCATTCGAAGAGATGATCCAACACCATCATAATTTGCAGCCCCGCTTCAGCGACCAGTGATCCGGAGACACCAGTACTCCACCCTTTCGATGCAACAGCCCAATTACCTATCAACCTGAAGGCTTGAACCACATCACTGCCTATCGTAATTGAGACATCCAAGGATCAAAGTTAATCCGGATGCCTTTGTCATTCTCACCTTCTTTTGGTTCTAGGCTGTATCGTTGACAATCAGGGGAGTTTGCTTCCGAACTCCTAGGGCTCGCCATGTAGACACAGTTTTCCATAGCAAACAGAGCCTCTCTGCCATCAAGGTCCTTGACAACGGTGATCTCCTGGTTAATCGAATAATTGAGTCCGAGAAACAGAGAGTGTGAACCAAGGCTGTTTACCCGCCTCCAACTAAAAAAATCCTAAAGGCCCCAACAAGCTGGTATCCTGCTCATAGACGTAACAGCCACTGTCCAGATACTCACGTATTACACGGTGCTTGTATACAGTGGGGTTTTTGCAATATAACTTTTCCGGCTCATGTGTCCGAATGATCATCAGTCTTTTTTCATCGTCTGATCGAGCGAGGAACTAGTTGTGCTTCCCTGTTTTTGGCAAAGGTGGTGTGATTACAAAGGGCAGTAACTGTAGGGACACTGCATCATATCAAAAAGGACAGACATTGTTAATGTAAGATCAGCATTGTTCAGAGTATGAGTAGGATAATGCAAGAAACAACATTGATATGTCCCTGTTGGAACTGGGGGCAAAATACATGGAAATGTATACTGGGTTCGAATATATAGAAGCCCCATGCATGGTTATACTCATGTTATCTCGCAATCGATTCTTCACAGGAAACTACCATGTCAAGCATGTTATGTAATCATGTTCTGTCCTCACAAACAAATTCTTTAAGGTAACTAACAGACCATGCATTGTTATATACTCGTGTTCTGTGGGCAAAATTTTTGTGAGGATATTATTCTAGCCATTGATTGTTGAAGGGCGAATATAGGTATGTACACATGGTAAGCATTGCAGGATTTCACTACTTCCAAATATAGAGTTCTCCATATGCACATTTACTTCCCTAATGTATGGTTAGATGAAACCAACAGTGTGGTGCATGTTTCTACATCATGAAAATGAGGAAACTAACATGGACATTGATACACACTCATATTTAGTAGTAGCATATAGATTACTGTAAAATAAGGATAATATCCATATATTCCTAACCGTTTGATTATTCAAGGTACAAATTGGCTATAATGACATGTGTTGGAAATATGCCCTAGAGGCAATAATAAAAGCATTATTATTATATTTCCTTGTTCATGATAATTGTCTTTATTCATGCTATAATTGTGTTATCTGGAAATCGTAATACATGTGTGAATAATAGACATCAACATGTCCCTAGTAAGCCTCTAGTAGACTAGCTCGTTGATCAACAGATAGTCATGGTTTCCTGACTATGGACACTGGATGTCATTGATAACGAGATCACATCATTAGGAGAATGATGTGATGGACGAGACCCAATCCTAAACATAGCACAAGATCGTATAGTTCGTTTGCTAGAGTTTTGCAATGTCAAAGTATCTTTTCCTTAGACCATGAGATCGTGTAACTCCCGGATACCGTAGGAGTGCTTTGGGTATGCCAAACGTCACAACGTAACTGGGTGACTATAAAGGTAGACTACGGGTATCTCCGAAAGTGTCTGTTGGGTGACATGGATCAAGACTGGGATTTGTCACTCCGTATGATGGAGAGGTATCACTGGGCCCACTCGGTAATGCATCATCATAATGAGCTCAGAGTGACCAAGTGTCTGGTCACGGGATCATGCATTACGGTACGAGTAAAGTGACTTGCCAGTAACGAGATTGAACGAGGTATTGGGATACCGACGATCGAATCTCGGGCAAGTAACATATCGATAGACAAAGGGAATAGCGTACGGGGTTGATAGAATCCTCGACATCGTGGTTCATCCGATGAGATCATCGTGGAGCATGTGGGAGCCAACATGGGTATCCAGATCCCGCTGTTGGTTATTGACCGGAGAGTCGTCTCGGTCATGTCTGCTTGTCTCCCGAACCCGTAGGGTCTACACACTTAAGGTTCGGTTACGCTAGGGTTGTAGGGATATGTATATGCAGTAACCCGAATGTTGTTTGGAGTCCCGGATGAGATCCCGGACGTCACGAGGAGTTCCGGAATGGTCCGGAGGTAAAGATTTATATATGGGAAGTCCTGTTTCGGGCATCGGGACAAGTTTCGGGGTTATCGGTATTGTACCGGGACCACCGGAAGGGTCCCGGGGGTCCACCGGGTGGGTCCACCTGTCCCGGGGGGCCACATGGGCTGTAAGGGGGTGCGCCTTGGCCTAATGGGCCAAGGGCACCAGCCCCACATAGGCCCATGCGCCTAGGGTTTGAGGGGGAAAGAGTCCTAGGAGGGGAAGGCACCTCCTAGGTGCCTTGGGGGGGAGGGAAACCTCCCCTTGGCCGCCGGCCATAGGAGATTGGATCTCCTAGGCTGCGCACCACCCCCCTTGGCCCTCCTATATATAGTGGGGGAGAGGAGGGACTTCATACCTGAACGCCTTGGCCTTTGGTTGCCTCCTTCTCCCTCCCCAACACCTCCTCCACCTCCATAGTGCTTAGCGAAGCTCTGCCGGAGTACTGCAGCTCCATCAACACCACGCCGTCGTGCTGCTGCTGGTGCCATCTCCCTCAACCTCTCCTCCCTCCCTTGCTGGATCAAGAAGAGGAGACGTGGCTGTTCCGTACGTGTGTTGAACGCGGAGGTGCCGTCCGTTCGGCGCTGGTCATCGGTGATTTGGATCACGTCGAGTACGACTACATCATCACCGTTCTTTGAACGCTTCCGCTCGCGATCTACAAGGTACGTAGATGCATCCAATGACTCGTTGCTAGATGAACTCCTAGATGATCTTGGTGAAACGAGTAGGAAAATTTTTGTTTTCTGCAACGTTCCCCAACAGTGGCATCATGAGCTAGGTCTATGCGTAGTTCTTCTTGCGCGAGTAGAACACAATTTGTTGTGGGCGTAGATTTGTCAACTTTCTTGCTGTTACTAGTCCTTTCTTGCTTCAGCGGTATTGTGGGATGAAGCGGCCCGGACCAACCTTACACGTACGCTTACGTGAGACCGGTTCCACCGACTAACATGCACTAGTTGCATAAGGTGGCTGGCGGGTGTCTGTCTCTCCTACTTTAGTTGGAGCGGAATCGATGAACAGGGTCCTTATGAAGGGTAAATAGAAGTTGACAAATCACGTTGTGGCTTTAACGTAGGTAAGAAAACGTTCTTGCTAGAACCCTAATTCAGCCACATAAAACTTGCAACAACAATTAGAGGACGTCTAACTTGTTTTTGCAGCAAGTGGTTTGTGATATGATATGGCCAAAGTTGTGATGAATGATGAATGATCTATATGTGATGTATGAGATGTTCATGCTATTGTAATAGGAATCACGACTTGCATGTCGATGAGTATGACAACCGGCAGGAGCCATAGGAGTTGTCTTTATTCTTTTATATGACCTGCGTGTCATCGAGAAACGCCATGTAAATTACTTTACTTTATTGCTAAACGCGTTAGCCATAGTAGTAGAAGTAATAGTTGGCGAGCAACTTCATGGAGACACGATGATGGAGATCATGGTGTCAAGCCGGTGACAAGATGATCATGGAGCCCCAAGATGGAGATCAAAGGAGCTATGTGATATTGGCCATATCATGTCACGTTTATTATTTGATTGCATGTGATGTTTATCATGTTTTGCATCTTGTTTACTTAGAACGACGGTAGTAAATAAGGTGATCCCTCACACTAATTTCAAGAAGTGTTCCCCCTAACTGTGCACCGTTGCGACAGTTCGCTGTTTCAAAACACCACGTGATGATCGGGTGTTTTATTCAGACGTTCACATACAACGGGTGTAAGACAGATTTACACATGCAAACACTTAGGTTGACTTGACGAGCCTAGCATGTACAGACATGGCCTCGGAACACAGAAGACCGAAAGGTCGAGCATGATTCGTATAGAAGATACGATCAACATGAAGATGTTCACCGATGTTGACTAGTCCGTCTCACGTGATGATCGGACACGGTCTAGTTTAACTCGGATCATGTAATACTTAGATGACTAGAGGGATGTCTAATCTAAGTGGGAGTTCACTAATAATTTGATTAGTTGAACTTAATTATCATGAACTTAGTCTAAAATCTTTGCAATATGTCTTGTAGATCAAATGGCCAACGTAGTCCTCAACTTCAACGCGTTCCTAGAGAAAACTAAGCTGAAAGACGATGGCAGCAACTATACGGACTGGGTCCGGAACCTGAGGATCATCCTCATAGCTGCCAAGAAAGATTATGTCCTACAAGCACCGCTTGGTGACGCACCCGTTCTCCCTGCAGAACAAGATGTTATGAACGCTTGGCAGGCACGTTTCGATGACTACTCCCTCGTTCAGTGCGGCATGCTTTACAGCCTAGAGCCGGGACTCCAAAAGCATTTTGAGAGACATGGAGCATATGAGATGTTCGAAGAGCTGAAAATGGTTTTCCAAGCTCATGCCCGGGTCGAGAGATATGAAGTCTCCGACAAATTCTTCAGCTGTAAGATGGAGGAAAACAGTTCTATCAGTGAGCACATACTCACTATGTCTGGGTTGCATAACCGCTTGACTCAGCTGGGAGTTAATCTCCCGGATGATGCGGTCATTGACAGAATCCTCCAGTCGCTTCCACCAAGCTACAAGAGCTTTGTGATGAACTTCAATATGCAGGGGATGGAAAAGACCATTCCTGAAGTATTTGCTATGCTGAAATCAGCGGAGGTAGAAGTCAGGAAAGAACATCAAGTGTTGATGGTCAATAAAACCACTAAGTTCAAGAAAGGCAAGGGTAAAAAAAGAGCTTCAAGAAGGACGGCAAGGAGGTTGCCGCGCCCGGCAAGCAAGCTGCCGGGAAGAAGCCAAAGAATGGACCCAAGCCCGAGACTGAGTGCTTTTATTGCAAGGGAAGCGGTCACTGGAAGCGGAACTGCCCTAAGTACTTAGCGGATAAGAAGGCCGGCAAAACCAAAGGTATATGTGATATACATGTAATTGATGTGTACCTTACTAGTGCCCGTAGTGGCTCCTGGGTATTTGATACCGGTGCAGTTGCTCACATTTGTAACTCAAAGCAGGGGCTGCGGAATAAGCGGAAACTGGCAAAGGACGAGGTGACGATGCGCGTCGGGAATGGTTCCAAGGTCAATGTGATCGCCGTCGGCACGCTACCTCTGCATCTCCCTTCGGGATTAGTTTTAAACCTTAATAATTGTTATTTAGTGCCAGCTTTGAGCATGAACATTGTATCGGGATCTCGTTTAATTCGAGAAAGCTACTCTTTTAAATCTGAGAATAATGGTTGTTCCATTTTTATGAGAGATATGTTTTATGGTCATGCTCCTATGGTGAATGGTTTATTCCTTATGAATCTCGAACGTGATGCTACACATATTCATAATGTGAGTACCAAAAGAAGTAAAGTTGATAATGATAGTCCCACATACTTGTGGCACTGCCGCCTTGGTCACATAGGTGTCAAACGCATGAAGAAGCTCCATGCTGATGGACTTTTAGAGTCTCTTGATTATGAATCATTTGACACGTGCGAACCATGCCTTATGGGTAAAATGACCAAGACTCCGTTCTCAGGAACAATGGAGCGAGCAACCGACTTATTGGAAATCATACATACCGATGTGTGCGGTCCAATGAGTGTTGAGGCTCGCGGTGGCTATCGTTATGTTCTCACCCTCACTGATGATTTAAGTAGGTATGGGTATATCTACTTAATGAAACACAAGTCTGAAACCTTTGAAAAGTTCAAGGAATTTCAGAGTGAGGTTGAAAATCAACGTGACAGGAAAATCAAGTTTCTACGATCAGATCGTGGAGGAGAATACTTGAGTCACGAGTTTGGGGCACACTTAAGAAAATGTGGAATAGTTTCACAACTCACGCCGCCTGGAACACCTCAGCGTAATGGTGTGTCCGAACGTCGTAATCGCACTCTGTTAGATATGGTGCGATCTATGATGTCTCTTACCGATTTGCCGCTTTCTTTTTGGGGCTATGCTTTAGAGACTGCCGCATTCACTTTAAATAGGGCTCCGTCGAAATCCGTTAAGACGACACCGTATGAATTATGGTTTGGGAAGAAACCTAAGCTGTCATTTCTAAAAGTTTGGGGATGCGATGCTTATGTCAAGAAACTTCAATCTGAAAAGCTCGAACCCAAATCGGAAAAATGCGTCTTCATAGGGTACCCAAAAGAAACTATTGGGTACACCTTCTACCTTAGATCCGAAGGCAAGATCTTTGTTGCCAAGAATGGGTCCTTTCTGGAGAAAGAGTTTCTCTCGAAAGAAGTAAGTGGGAGGAAAGTAGAGCTTGATGAAGTATTGCCTCTTGAACCGGAAAATGGCGCAACTCAAGAAAATGTTCCTGAGGTGCCAGCACCGACTAGAGAGGAAGTTAATGATAATGATCAAGATACTTCTGATCAAGCTCCTACTGAAATTCGAAGGTCCACAAGGACACGTTCCGCACCAGAGTGGTACGGCAACCCTGTCTTGGAAATCATGTTGTTAGACAACGGTGAACCTTCGGACTATGAAGAAGCGATGGCGGGCCCGGATTCCGACAAATGGCTAGAAGCCATGAAATCCGAGATAGGATCCATGTATGAAAACGAAGTATGGACTTTGACTGACTTGCCCGTTGAACGGCGAGCCATAGAAAATAAATGGATCTTTAAGAAGAAGACAGACGCGGATGGTAATGTGACCATCTATAAAGCTCGGCTTGTCGCTAAGGGTTATCGACAAGTTCAAGGGGTTGACTACGATGAGACTTTCTCACCGGTAGCGAAGCTGAAGTCCGTCCGAATCATGTTAGCAATTGCCGCATTCTATGATTACGAAATATGGCAAATGGACGTCAAAACGGCATTCCTTAATGGTTTCCTTAAGGAAGAATTGTATATGATGCAGCCGGAAGGTTTTGTCGATCCTAAGAATGCTGACAAAGTGTGCAAGCTCCAACGCTCGATTTATGGGCTGGTGCAAGCATCTCGGAGTTGGAACATTCACTTTGATGAGATGATCAAAGCGTTTGGGTTTACACAGACTTATGGAGAAGCCTGCGTTTACAAGAAAGTGAGTGGGAGCTCTGTGGCATTTCTCATATTATATGTAGATGACATACTTTTGATGGGAAATGATATAGAACTCTTGGACAGCATCAAGGCCTACTTGAATAAAAGTTTTTCAATGAAGGACCTTGGAGAAGCTGCTTATATATTAGGCATCAAAATCTATAGAGATAGATCAAGACGCCTCATAGGTCTTTCACAAAGCACATACCTTGATAAGATATTGAAGAAGTTCAATATGGATCAATCCAAGAAAGGGTTCTTGCCTGTGTTACAAGGTATGAAATTGAGCTCAGCTCAATGTCCGACCACGGCAGAAGATATAGAAGAGATGAGCGTCATCCCCTATGCCTCAGCCATAGGTTCTATTATGTATGCCATGCTGTGTACCAGACCTGATGTTAACCTTGCCGTCAGTTTGGTAGGAAGGTACCAAAGTAATCCCGGCAAGGAACACTGGACAGCGGTCAAGAATATCCTGAAGTACCTGAAAAGGACTAAGGAAATGTTTCTCGTTTATGGAGGTGACGAAGAGCTCGTCGTAAAAGGTTACGTCGACGCTAGCTTCGACACAGATCTGGATGACTCTAAGTCACAAACCGGATACGTGTATATTTTGAATGGTAGGGCAGTAAGCTGGTGCAGTTGCAAGCAAAGCATCGTGGCGGGATCTACATGTGAAGCGGAGTACATGGCAGCCTCGGAGGCAGCACATGAAGCAATATGGGTGAAGGAGTTCATCACCGACCTAGGAGTCATACCCAATGCGTCGGGGCCGATCAAGCTCTTCTGTGACAACACTGGAGCTATTGCACTTGCCAAGGAGCCCAGGTTTCACAAGAAGACAAGGCACATCAAGCGTCGCTTCAACTCCATTCGTGAAAATGTTCAAGATGGAGACATAGAGATTTGTAAAGTACATACGGACCTGAATGTAGCAGATCCGTTGACTAAACCTCTCCCTAGAGCAAAACATGATCAACACCAGAATTCCATGGGTGTTTGATTCATCACAATGTAACTAGATTATTGACTCTAGTGCAAGTGGGAGACTGTTGGAAATATGCCCTAGAGGCAATAATAAAAGCATTATTATTATATTTCCTTGTTCATGATAATTGTCTTTATTCATGCTATAATTGTGTTATCCGGAAATCGTAATACATGTGTGAATAACAGACACCAACATGTCCCTAGTGAGCCTCTAGTTGACTAGCTCGTTGATCAACAGATAGTCATGGTTTCCTGACTATGGACACTGGATGTCATTGATAACGAGATCACATCATTGGGAGAATGATGTGATGGACAAGACCCAATCCTAAACATAGCACAAGATCGTATAGTTCATTTGCTAAGAGTTTTGCAATGTCAAAGTATCTTTTCCTTAGACCATGAGATCGTGTAACTCCCGGATACCGTAGGAGTGCTTTGGGTATGCCAAACGTCACAACGTAACTGGGTGACTATAAAGGTAGACTACGGGTATCTCCGAAAGTGTCTGTTGGGTGACATGGATCAAGACTGGGATTTGTCACTCCGTATGACGGAGAGGTATCACTGGGCCCACTCGGTAATGCATCATCATAATGAGCTCAGAGTGACCAAGTGTCTGGTCACGGGATCATGCATTACGGTACAAGTAAAGTGACTTGCCGGTAACGAGATTGAACGAGGTATTGGGATACCGACGATCGAATCTCGGGCAAGTAACATATCGATAGACAAAGGGAATAGCGTACGGGGTTGATAGAATCCTCGACATCGTGGTTCATCCGATGAGATCATCGTGGAGCATGTGGGAGCCAACATGGGTATCCAGATCCCGCTGTTGGTTATTGACCGGAGAGTCGTCTCGGTCATGTCTGCTTGTCTCCCGAACCCGTAGGGTCTACACACTTAAGGTTCAGTTACGCTAGGGTTGTAAGGATATGTATATGCAGTAACCCGAATGTTGTTCGGAGTCCCGGATGAGATCCCGGACGTCACGAGGAGTTCCGGAATGGTCCGGAGGTAAAGATTTATATATGGGAAGTCCTGTTTCGGGCATCGGGACAAGTTTCGGGGTTATCGGTATTGTACCGGGACCACCGGAAGGGTCCCGGGGGTCCACCGGGTGGGTCCACCTGTCCCGGGGGGCCACATGGGCTGTAAGGGGGTGCGCCTTGGCCTAATGGGCCAAGGGCACCAGCCCCACATAGGCCCATGCGCCTAGGGTTTGAGGGGGAAAGAGTCCTAGGAGGGGAAGGCACCTCCTAGGTGCCTTGGGGGGGAGGGAAACCTCCCCTTGGCCGCCGGCCATAGGAGATTGGATCTCCTAGGCTGCGCACCACCCCCCCTTGGCCCTCCTATATATAGTGGGGGAGAGGAGGGACTTCATACCTGAACGCCTTGGCCTTTGGTTGCCTCCTTCTCCCTCCCCAACACCTCCTCCACCTCCATAGTGCTTAGCGAAGCTCTGCCGGAGTACTGCAGCTCCATCAACACCACGCCGTCGTGCTGCTGCTGGTGCCATCTCCCTCAACCTCTCCTCCCTCCCTTGCTGGATCAAGAAGAGGAGACGTGGCTGTTCCGTACGTGTGTTGAACGCGGAGGTGCCGTCCGTTCGGCGCTGGTCATCGGTGATTTGGATCACGTCGAGTACGACTACATCATCACCGTTCTTTGAACGCTTCCGCTCGCGATCTACAAGGTACGTAGATGCATCCAATGACTCGTTGCTAGATGAACTCCTAGATGATCTTGGTGAAACGAGTAGGAAATTTTTTGTTTTCTGCAACGTTCCCCAACAACATGGTCACAATCACATGAATTAAATCATTCCAAATATAGTTGATTTACAACGTCTCTAATATATTGCCATAGTTCTACTCAAATTCTGCTCAAACAGGGATATGCCAATCACCACAAAAAGTTCAAACAGTGTCATGGAGTCATCATTAACATGAGACGGAAACAACTTACACGCACCGTCCCAGCAATACGTGGTGCCATCTGCTTTGTCGATCGCGTAGATGATGCCATTGTGTTCAATAGCATCACAGAAGTGTGTATCAACTTAGACGATGATCCACTGCGAGCCGAGTTGTCTCCAGCTAAAGAAGGCACCGTCGTAAAGATAGGCGAGTCCGCAGTCGAACAAGGCAATTAGCTTGAAGTCCGCGTAATTCGCATGTCGTGTGGGCACTTGGCAGATTACAATCTTCTGCAAAACAAGGCCCGTCCAACTGACGTAGTAATCTAGATGACTTGGACCGCGATGGTAATACTCTATATAATCCAACGGAGGAAGGATAATCTCATGGGAGGTCTGGAAGTTCATGAGCACCAACTTTTTACCGTCTTCTTTGAAGGCAGCCATCCAGTGTGAGTTCATGCCGACACAGTACATACCTGCCAAGAAGTTTTGGGCGATGGTGATCGGATCAATGTCGAGGGAAATGATGTACAGTGACACACTACATACCTGCAAAGAAGTTTCAGCTAATGGAGATCAGATTGAAGTCGAGGGGCATCATGCACGCCTCCGTATCATGGTGAGCCAATCTCGCAAGACCAGATAGCAACAAGCAGGGTGTCTTGAAAAGCTTAGGCCTCGCTTCGACGATGGCCGTGTGCATGTCCCTCGTGCATGCAGCCAGCCCCGCAGGGCGGTCAACATATCCATACACGAACAACACAGGTCGAGGATGTCATTGGAGAGATTGCTCCAATCGCGGCCCATATGGATGCTGCGCGGCTCGCGTTCGGCCATGGTGGAGTTTGGAAGGGGGCTTGATTTACGGGGGGGAAGGATGTCGGTGCTGGAGTGGCTAGTGAGGGAATAGTGGTACTGGGGGAGGCGAGTGAGGCGACGGTACATGGGGGCACAGCGAGATGGAGACGGAGATGGAGACGGAGAAGGAGATGGAGATGGAGTGGTGCTATGGGAGCGGAGAGGGAGACGAGGCGAGGCGCCAATGTGCTGTACAACGGCTGTGACAGACTGCACAGCGCACAGGGTGAGGCTAACTTTGGCAACCCGAACACGCCGCCTCGCCTGGACTAGTGTCAGGCGCAGGGTGTTGTCACTTCACTATGAGGACCGGATGAATAGTATTTTGACCATCAAGTGTACCACAGTTGTACTACTACTACTACTAGTAGTAGTAGGAACATGAGTACTCCAGTATTGTATAGCGGAAATAGGTCTCCTGTGCTAGCATGCCTATTCACTTCATCATTCAGGTATCATCCATATTGCGAGTAGAACCAAATTCTCATGCATGCCCAATCAACGCCCTGCCGTGATGCATGCAGTGGTCATTCTGGTGCATCAAGGACGGCATGCAGATCGTTCCACACTTGAGAAGAGGAAAAATGGAAAGGTAGAACGCGGCAGCAGAGGAAGAGAAGCTGGCTAACGAGGCTGGGAGAGGATCGAGCAGGAAGTTAATGCTCCATGCCTAAAGGTTTTGGGAAAACCTGATTTTCATAAGGTGACTTATACTCACCTAAACGGAGGGAGTATTCCTTAACCAGAGAATGTTGTGTCTTCCACTCACGCGCTCAATAAAAAGCTACGACACATTTTTTTATCTGTTTGCATAGGTCCCACCTATCAGGAAGGATGGGCACGTACACGAACATGTACGACTCCCCAGTCTACCCGCATAGCCTTTTCGTTTAGTCTACCTACCCGTCTAATCAACTGGCTGCACGCCACTTCTCCCATTTACTTCTCCATCGAGAACCGATTCTCCTCGGCTTCTTCACCTCCCCTTCGTCTTCATTTGCATCCAAACCCCACTGCGTTCACATTGTTTTAACCTCTTTAAATAATCATCTACTACTTCAGTTAGACTAGCCATCTAATCCTAATTATCCAAACCATAGCCCTCCGTTCCAGCGGTTCCAAATGGCAAAAGAGATCGAGATGCAGGTTTTTAGCGTCCAACATGTCCTCGTCGAAGGCTCGATGCGCATAGTTGCCACCGTCACCGTCCACCCAAGGGTTTTTCTGCAGTGGATCAACAATGTATCCAACTCCCTCGAAAAGGTAGAGATGAGGGTCATCGGTCTCGACGCAGAGTACACGGAGCGTGCCCCTGGGAAGATCCAGCGCGCCACTGTCCTTCAGCTGTGCCTCGAAGATGATGTTTTGGTGTACCACATCATACACTCGCCCTCCATACCAGGTGAACTTCACGATTTCTTGTCTCGGGAGGACGTATACTTCTGTGGGGCAGCCATCGAAGGGGACAAACAGAAGCTGGAGCCGTACAACCTTGATTTGAAAAGCATCGCTGACCTACAAACCAGAATCAAAATTCCTGTAGAAGATTGTGCTAAACAGACACCATCCCTATTCGACGTAGCAAATTTTGTGCTCGGTACAAATCTTCAGAAGGGTGACGAGACGGTGGCATTAAGGTCGTCTGGATGGGAGAATTATCCCTTGACGTACTAGCGGATAAAATATGCTGCCCTCGATGCCCGTGTGAGTTTCGAGATAGCTGCAAGGTCCAAAGAGCTTGTTGCGAAGCCGTCTCCCACAGAGAATGAGAACAAGAAGAAGAAGAAGAAGAAGAAGAAGAAGAAGAAGAAGAAGAAGAAGAAAACGTTGCACCAGCAGGAGGGCATTATGGATGGATGAACTATTTCCTCTCTTGTAAAAAAAATTATTCCCTCTCGGTGTATATTGATATAGATGGACTATTTCGATGGTGTGCATGTCTTTGGAACAGAGTAGTAGCGTGGGTCCGCTTGACTATAAGGAACTATTTATCCGCATATATAGCTTTCTCTGCTACTCCTTCCAGTGATCGGTATGCAGTGCATGTATCCGTAGACATGACAGCTTGTCCATGGAAGTTCAACTACGGCGACCATCACGTTTTATCTTGCGATTCCCACGATGCCTCTCCAACCCACGGCACCACGCCCCCGACGTGCGCCTCACCCCTCTCGGCCGCACCGCCCCTCTGCCTTTGTGTGCATGACATGTGGGCCACCTAAAATGCGGCGAGCATCAAGTTTGTACCATAGCCACCCGCGATTCCCACGACGCCACTCGAACCCATGAAACCACACATCCCCCGACCTGCGGCTCACCCCTCTTGGCCCTACTGCCCCTCTGCCTTCGGGAGCAGCACATGTGGACCAGTCACCTATCGGGTCCACATGTTATTGACTCAAAGGTAGGTGTAGTAAGGCGCCGAAGCTCAGTCCCGACGGCCCTAAGAGGGAAATGTAACTCCTGTGCCAGGGCTTGTGGTGCTCCCGCAGCACGAACTCGTGCCAAATTCGAGATTTGTTTCTTTACTATACATGCACGCAACGATTTAATGGACACTGTAATCTCAACATGTGATGGGGAGCTCTAAATTTGAATTTGAAACTTATAAAACGAAAAGATTCAATACAAATAAACTGGGAGAGAGGGAGTGTGTCCCATACAAAATAAGTCCCTTGGTTTGTCACCGCGAAGATGCGGTTAGAAAGGAGCACAACGTCTTCCTACTCATACGGCAACAAATCGGCCGCAGACAGCATGGTCCACCTTTGACCGCCATGTGCAAGGTTCGTGCTATCTTATTCAATCTCACCATGGTTCCATCGTACCAATTCATGCAGTGGCCCGTTGCATGGCTGATCCCAATGTTGGTCAAAGGTTCTACGGGAA
Organism: Triticum dicoccoides; assembly: GCF_002162155.2. Taxonomy (NCBI): domain Eukaryota; kingdom Viridiplantae; phylum Streptophyta; class Magnoliopsida; order Poales; family Poaceae; genus Triticum; species Triticum dicoccoides. The sequence goes on along the minus strand of NC_041389.1, from coordinate 222,970,802 downwards.
CGGTGTCACCGTTGTAAATGTTGTGCAAATTGATGTTGGTACCCTCCCGTACACATGCAAGCCAATCTCCACTCGCACCGAGCCTAGCCTGTGAAACAGTGGGCAGGGGGAGAATTAGGAAATGGACACAAAAGTAGTCTTTAGAATGCATTTACTACGTGATCAAACTCATCTTACCTGCTCATCGGAGGAAATCTGAGTGCCCCTTAACGTCGGCATCTCAAGGAGCGTCAACTTGCAACTACGGCCATGCCGTGCTGGAGAGACCCACAAGGAAACATCCTTGTGCGTTCCATGGAACATTAAGATGCATTTGTATGAGTAGTTTATCTTGTGAGAGAAAAGGATGAAAGAGGGAAGGCCTCTAGAGATAGAGATGGACACTACTACTACCAATGTGCTGGCCCGTGCGTTGCAATGGATTCAAACTAGTAGAATAATACTTGTTCACATGCTTGAAATATAAACACTCTAGTTTTGATATACATGTGTCAGCAGACACGACAACTTGTCCATGGAAGTTGAACCACGACGACCATCACGTTTCTTGTTTCTACCACTGCCACACCCACACGCGATTCCCACGATGCCGCTCCAACCCACGGCACGACGTCCCCCAACGTGGACATGGATCCTCTGAAGTGGCTATCACTTCCTTGCCCTGCCTTTCCTTCGCTGACAGGTGGGACCCACGCTTATGGGTCCCACATGTCAGTGACAGAATGGTAGGATTGTTCGTGCCCCTCATCCCTCTCGGCCCCACCGCTCCTCTGCCTTTGTGTGCATGACATGCGGGCCAGCTAAACTGCGGCGACCATCAACTTTCTACCACAGACACACCCGATTGGACGCGGTTTGCCTACTCTACTGCTGTGCTCCGATCCGTACTCCCGCACCATCGAATTTTGATCCTGCGGCTGTGACACATTTCGTCCCGGGCATCAATCCTTAGCTGGACTACTTATGTACTACAGGTAGTACCCGCCGGTGTGGCCATCTATGCCTCGTAATGCCCCGACGCCCAGCTGTGGCACCCTCGCCACGGCCACGCCACCACCGGCCGTTTCATCTCGAACGAGTGAGTCGCGAACCACGCCACCACCATGAGAATGACATGTGGGCAAGCCGCATTTAAGGTCCGCATGTCATTGACTCATAGGCCGGGCACTAAGCCACTGAAGTTCGGTCCTGTGGGCCCCGAGAGGGAAATGTAACTCCTGCGGCAGGCCTTGTGGTGCTCCCACAGTACGAGCTCGTGCCAAATCTGGAATCTGTTTCTTACTACTACCAACTAGTACTAGTAAGGTACACGTGCATTGCACACATGAGATTCTGGTGGTTTGTGCATTATGCTTCTACATGTGGAGTTTTCTGGATTCTAACATGTGGCAAAATTTGGTGGAATGTAAGGTTAGGCAAGTTTGATTAACTTATGTGAGTGTTTGGTTCAAGCCACACCTTAGGCAAGCCACACTAAGGCCCCACATGACATACACACAAAAAATGTGGCAAGATTCCCTTAGGCTTGCCAACTTGTGGCTCTCATTTTGAAGAGCTAATAACTTTGCTTAAGCTTAGTTGTGGCAAAGTTAGTCATGAATTAAGTTCAACCATGGAGTCTTCTAGATTATACATGTGGCAGAATCTGGTGGATGATATCCAACGGCCAGTAGTGCTCGAATTTGCCATCTTTGTACCGTCGGATTGGCTTCATCCAACGACAACTTTCAAAGTTTTTCACACACTATATAGGGGGTATAGACATAGATGTGCCGGTCCATTCCAATGGATCCAAAGTATATCTATTTAGTGGAGTGCACTCTAAACACATTATCTATTTATTTTTCTCTAACCTTCTGTAGCCATGCAACCAAGCCACATAAGCTTCATGGGTGCCCCCACATCATATTATTCATACTACGTTGATTGAAAAAAAGATAAATCACCCAAAACAAGATCTTCCCGTTTTTTGTTCCTACGATGTTGTGCCGTGCACGTACCTACTAGTTGTATAGTGGTAGTACTAGTAATATAGTATTAGGAGTACAAACTTGGTACTAGGAGTAGTACTAGTACGGAATGCTCCTACTCTATCAATGAGCCCCGTCTGACACAAAATTTCTTGGCTTCCGTGCTACAGCTAGATCTTCCCCTTGTTTCTGTTTTCCAACCTGGCGACGGGCGGGGTGTCGGTTTGCTCAACGGCGGTCCCACATGAAAGTGAAAATGCTAGGCAACACGCCTTCCCTAAGCTATGTGTCGTGCCGGACGGGCCGTGTTGTACTCCCGATTCCCGGGCGTGTGGGGGTGCGACGCGAACGCGGCAGGCCTTTTCCTTTTACTAGCAATGTGCCCATGCGTTGCGACGGATCCAAAGTAGTAGAATAGTAGTATTTGTTCACAAACTTGAAAGAAATCACTATTGTTTTGATATACTCCAATATATTACTCCCTCCGTACCTGAATATTTATCTTTTTTGAGATTTCAGATGGACTATCACATACGGATTATATAGACATATTCTAGTGTTTCTAGCAAGATGCCCGCGCGTTGCACGAAGTTGTTGGAAAAGGTAAGCACAACTTATAAATTGACGGATGGAGTACTAGTTACAGTGATGCATATAATTAAGCAAAGGGATTGCACATGTTGGTATTGACTGGAACGAGAATGCAACATCACAATAAGAATTAAGGCCACGATGATGCGATCACAGTGGTGGTTACAGAAGGCAAGAAGAAAGATGGATCCACGAACATACGACCTCCTCCTCCTCAACTTAGTGCGCTGGGCCACCGACCAACGGCTAACGAGCGACGGCTTTTGTGGCGAGGTCGAGGTGCTTCTCAACAAAGGCATCCAAGGGTTCCAGCCGATTGAGGAAGGCCAATGTCGTAGCATCCTCACTGGACTTGTAGATACCTATGTAGACGATTTGCTCGTACACGTGGATGTGTAGGTCGACGAATTCTTGCAGGGCGAGGCGCCTCGCGGCTAGCGCGACCTTTAGGTGGACATTCTTCGTGGCGTTGGCGGGCATTCGCAGGGCCACCAGTGCTTGAAAGAGGTTCCGGCCATGGAGGCCGATTAGGGTGGCAGGCAATGAGGAGCCCGGGCGCGCGAGCTGGAGGAGTACGGCGATGTCGTCCGTGAGCTTCTTGAGGACGATGAACTTGTTGCTGGTGGCAACGATCATCTGGTCCAACTGAGAGTCGTAGTTGGTGTTGACGGCAACCATCCACTAGCCGGTCTCCAACACCGTCTGGAGACGATCCTCGGCGCCATGCCGTAGGCCGGCGTCGTGGACCATCTGGCGCAACCGCTGGCCGCTCACTCGCATCGCTGCCATGGGTCTGGAGTGAGCTCTTTTGCGCTTAGTGTAGGTGCTTAGGCAAATTCTTAGGTGCGTATGATGTGGTAGATGCATTGGAATGGAGGGGCGCCTTTATATGAGGGCAATGAGGGCAAACTGCGTTGCATTCACATCGTGCAACCTCTTTTCCCGGACCTCCTCCCATTACTTCCCTCTTGCATTAATTGAAGGAGGATGCATTGGCCGTTCAACATATCGGGAACCGCTACTCCCTCCCTCGTCTGCATTAAAGCCGTATCGGGAACTGCACCGCCTGCTGTTAAATCGACTACTCCCTCCGTCTAGGTGATTATTAAGTCATCTTACAAAAACCAAATAGTAAACACATAGGCATGGTGCATTAACTCTCATGTTGTTTCTTATTTTTTGACATAAATAGAGGAATCAACCAAGAAGAGATGTGGGGCTTGTATGCTTTTAATGACTTGAGACTATCAAACATGACATGCAGTGGTCAGTTCGTTGCACAAGAACAAATACAACCCACGTCAGCACACACGCATCTTATAGCGTCACATCCAATGGCTATAAAAGATAATGAGACCAAATTATATCTCATCTAGATGAGTTCTAGCAAAACTGTATTAATAATACTTAGTACTCCTGCACCATGTATCATATATTAGTATCATGTAGTACTTTATTTATTGCCATGTATGACACATAGTTCACGAGCGCTCTCTATATGTACCACCTTTTTTTTAATTTCAAGTTTTGCTCCATGGCGCAATCCATCGATACTACTACTGTACAAAAGTGGAGTATATACATTTTTTAAAAGGCTAGAGGGCAGGGCAGTCTAGCTCGGTCGGTTTCACGAGAGGCGAGGGCCTTTGTGATTTGACGGCTCATTACTACTGTCAAATCGAATAGTACTGCACCGCCCGCTGCACGCCCGGCGCCTCCATTAAACCCCTCCGTTAAACCCGCATGCAAACCAAGAATCCTACTCCGGCCACACGTCCGTTCATGAGCGGGCCAGAATTAAATGCAACACCGGCCGAGCTCCTCCTGTCCGCCCTCAGTTTAAACGAGGCCAGACGCCAGCCAAGCTCCTACCGTCCGCCCTCTATTTACACGAGGCCAGGCAGACATCGGGCAAGAATCGCACCCCTCCGCCGCTCCCCCATCTCCTCCTTCACCATTTTCTCCACTCTTCCGATGGCTTCCGATGAGCCGTTCTCCGGCATATTACCCGGCTGGGTCGCCCGCCGAGCCCTCCGGATATGGGCGAGGCCGCTCGGTGCTTCACCAACCTCACTTGGCCCGACGGATCTAGTCGCCGCCCCAAGCAGGCGCGTGGTCCAGCAACTCGCTGCTCCAGTTCAGCTCGATGAGGAGTGGCGAGTTGCTCCACGCTGGCACCGCGGCGAGCACGCCGGTACGGGCGCCGTCGCTGCCATGTCATACCGCGCCACCAGTGTCTGCAGTGGCCGCGCCTCCCGTGTCTGTGGGCGTGCCTCCCGTGCCTGCGGCAGCGCCATGCAGGCAGAGACAGAAGCCGGGTGCATGGAGAGTGACAAGTTGGTGGCCAGCTTCTTCGTGTCCGCCGCCATCATAGAGGAGAAGTAGAACACGGGAGGCTGCCGCCACTTGGGACCCATGAAGGCCACCGCCGAGGCGACGACCGCGGATTCAGGTGGTTTCTTTGCTGCTTCATCTCTTCCGAGGACCTTCATCGACCTCGCAAGTGTCTGACGGACATGAGGAAGACAAAGGGATCCGTGGGCGGCTATTTAGAACTAAAATAAGTCTAGATATATCCATTTCTAGGACAAGTATTTCCGGATGGAGGGAGTATTAATTATACAAGAGAGCCGGATTGGCACCTCTTAGTTCATGTAAATGTAATGAAATCCATCATGTTTATATGAAGATCCGACTTTTTTATACTAAATACTCCATGCTTATATGAAATCAGTCCGTGTTTGCACGAATTTCACCTGTTTGGTTAGAGTTGTAAAAATGTATGTCGCTGGCGTTTGATGTCGTCCTCCGCGGAAGGAAGCGGGAGGAAATTTGCCGGCTGCCGTTGGAGATGCTCTTTATGCTGGAAATAATAGAGTGACATCCAATCCATTTGAGTTAATTGCCTGTATGATTGTCCCTCTATAAAAAGTTAATTGCAGTACAATGTACACGTGACTTGCAGGGTGGCTACAGCTTCGTACAGAAAGTTAAAAAGAAACAAGTCCATCCTTAATATTCTAAGTACTCTGTGGGTTCCACTGTCAGTACAGTAGCGAAAGAAGTATATATTAAATAAGTAGAGTAGTATATAATATAAAAATCTAAAGTTAAAAGACAGAATTCGAACTCATGTCATCACGTTGCGAGCATCCGACGCTAACCAGCCCAGCACATTTTTGTTGTAGACCATGTTGGAGATATATCTCCATGTCTACTCTTATATATACTCCATTCGTTCCTAACTATTTTTCTTATTCAGATTTCAAATGGACTACCACATACGGATGTGTATGTAGACATATTTTAGAGTGTAGATTCACTCATTTTGCTACGTATGTCTTTTCAGGAAGGGGTCAGATTTGTCCTTGATTTATTTATGAGGTATCCAGATGGCACTGCACCGCCAATAAAAGAGGGTAACATCAAAATTATGGACTACTTTTTTGAGTATGTTGGTAAGGTCCGGTCATAGTCACTTGTTAAAATCTCTAAAAAGACAAATAGTAGAAAACAGAGTTGGTGATGATGGTGTGCGTGCCATCCTGCAATATAGGTCGTCTGATTTATATCTAACGGATAGGAAAGAAACTATGGCAATTTTGCAAAAATATACCCACACGTCTCTCCACGTTCACAAATAAGGCCTTCCCTCGTTCAGGCTTTTCTCTCACAAGATTAAACTACTCATACAAATGCATCTTGATGTTCCGTGCAACGCACGGGCAGCTAGCTAATTTCTTTTAAAATAGTTGCTGCGATTATTGGGTTGAAGTGATATATTTTATGTCTGCCCCGAATGATTTCAGATTCACTAGTAGTAACAAAGAAAAGGTTGCCTTGTTAATTAACAGAAAACAGGGTGAAAACTAGCACATGAGGCCGGTAAAAACAGGGCACACTAGGTTCAGTGTCATCGTCACTACAGCTGTGCGCGCGCGAGAAGTCTACATATCGAGGGGGCTACCGAGCGAGGCACCGAGACACATGTTTGAGAGAGAAACCAATTGACAGATTATGATCAGATCGAGTTGTCACCCTTCTGC